>NW_022196896.1:54818691-54833128 GCF_008632895.1 Mastomys coucha | reverse complement strand
GCAAATCTTTTACTATCCTTTGCACACAAAGGAATGGAGAAGAAGCAATCCTTTATGTCTATTACTATTACAGGCCAAGAGGATGGCAAAGATGATAAGAGTGGTAGCCCTCGCTGCACTGGGCCCATGATCTGCATTTGTTGATTAATAGCACACAGATCATGCAGCATCCTCCATTTCCTTGATTTCTTTTTGATAACAAAAATGGGTGTATTCCAGGGAGAAATAGATGGTTTTATATGCTTTGAGGACATCTGTTCAGCCACCAACTCTTTGGCAGCACTTAACTTTTCAGAGGAAAGTGGCCACTGAGGAAACCACACTGGTTCCTTTGTCTTCCAAGTTATGGGGATGCCTTCCTCAGCGGCCCCTAGGAAAAACCCAGGCCCTGTCTCTTTTTGTCTCTGTTGAGTGGGTATAGGACTTCTACGCCCTTGCAGATACTTCCCTATTCCAAAACCTGGAATGTGACCCATATCTTGCATCATGTGCTGGGTGGAGTCAGAATACTCATTACTCAACTTAAACCCCATATCTTTCAAAAGATCCCTTCCCCAAAGGGAAATAGGAAGTTCCAACACATAAGGTTGCATAACTCCAGAATGTCCCTCCTGATCTTGCCACTTCAACTGCCTTGCACTCATATCTGGAGCCTTTGCATAACCAAGTCCTTGCAAAGTTTGTGAGGAAGCTTGCACAGGCCAACCTAAAGGCCAATCTTTCTTAGCTATTATACTCCTTCTGCTTCTGTATCCAAAAGACCTAGGATCTTTTTCCCATCTATTTTCAACTCTAGCACAGGACGCTGGTCTAGATCCAGGGACAGAAAGGTTAAATCCGTTCCCATGTATCCAAAACCTCCTTTTCCTCTTTCTTGATCTTTTGCAGCATAGCGGTCATGCAGACTTGGTAAAATGACTAATTGAGCTATTCTATCTCCAGGAGAAATAGCAGTTATCCCTTGTGGAGAAGCTACCATGATCTTGACCACTACTGTATAATCTGGATCTATGACCCCAGGATGTATAAGTCCTCTCAAAGCCGATGATGATCTTCCTAATAGTAAGCCAACTGTGCCAGGCTCAAGGGGTCCTTTAAAATCTGTCTCAATTAACTGAACCCCCATTTGGGGTGTTAATACGAGTCTGGTGGTAGAACAGAGGTCCAATCCTGCTGAGCCCACAGTGGCTCTCTGTGGTCTCTCGGATGATGGAGGGTTGGCCACCTCTCTTGACTCTGTTCTCTGTCCTGATTCTCTACTGCCCCATATATTTGTGGGCCCTGGGGTCGTGGGCCCTGCTACCCATTTTTTGGATGGGCTCCACCATAGCCTTGAATAAGGGGTTGCCCATTAATATCCTTAATGGATAGACATTCATTGGCCCAATGGTTCCCTTTCTTACATTTGGGGCATAGTCCAGGTTGTCTAGGGTGCTGGTTGTTTCCTGTGCTCTCTGTACTTCTTCTTTCAGGACATTGCCTTTTGAGAATTTAAGATCATCAAATCCTTGGCCGAATTGGTTAGAAGGTATGAAATAACTGCCTTGTTCACCTTGGCCCAAGTAGAAGCATTAAAAAGGCACTGTATGACACCTAGCGATTGGAGTGTCCCATCTTTCCACATTTGAAGCAAGCACCAGAACTTCCTCCTTTATTCTGAGTCAGCTGAACTACTGCAGCTGCAAGGCCAGCATTAGTTAAGGGTCCTCCTAATCCCTGCAGACTTTCATCCATACTTCAAGCCCTTTCCTCTTATAAGGGGTGATGGCTGCTCTACATTCCCTCATGCATTGTTCATACACTAACTGTTTTATAAGGGGCATAGCAGCATCAGGATCCCCAAAAATCCTCCCTGCCGGCTCCACTAACCTCGATACAAAGTCAGAGAATGGCTCCATGGGGCCCTGCAAAATCTTAGTAAGGTTGCCATTTACTTCTCTTTTATTAGGCAAAGACTTCCATGCCCTGATGGCGACTGATTGACTTGTTCAAATACCTGCATAGGATACCCTGTTTGCTGATTGGCAAACCTTCCTTGTCCCAGCAGCATGTCCCTGTCCCAAGCAGGATTACCATTCATCTGATTGGTAGCAGCCTGTTCTGTAGCATACTCAATGAGGAATGCTTTCCAATCTAAATATTGTCCTGGGCTCAGACAAGCTCGAGTTAACCCACTCCAATTGCTAGGTGTCATACAGTGCCTTTTTAATGCTTCTACTTGGACCAAGGTGAACGAGGCAGTTATGCCATACATTCTAACCAATTCGGCCAAGGATTTGATGATCTTAAAATCGAGAGGCTCCTCATAGCAATTACTCTGAGCATCCTGGAATACTGGGCAAGCAAGCTGTAGCTCTGATCTCACTTTTCTCCACACCTCTGGACAGAATGAATGTCCTGAGCCTCCAATGGGGGCGCTCGGGTCATTATATGGCAGAGGAGTGGAAGGCACTCCCCCTGATGGCCCCGCAGTTGTCTCTGGCTCTTTACCTATTTCCCTCTTCTTCCTTCTTTCCTTTAAAGAATGTCTCTCTACCCTTTCAATCAGAGCCTGAAGCTCTTCATCAGAATCCGACCAGTTCACGTCAGAATCCTCCCTCCTGCACGAGTTAACTGAGCGTTCCTCTTTTAGCATTTCTAAGGCAGTCTGTCCTTCTTCCACTGTCTTACAGCACCTCTGATCCTCCAGACAGCTTCTAACAAGTTTCCACACTGATCTTACTCCTGATTTAAGCTCTCCCTGGCCCCAGGCAAAATTCAGGTCCCTCCCTAGTTTGTCCCAACACTCAACTGTCAAGTTTCCCTGAGGGCGTGAACCAGGGTGCAATGGTATCACACTCGCTCAAAAACCTTTCTAGGATGGTCTTCCTGATCTTTAAATTTTTTGAGTACAGCAGCTCTTGTAGAGCTGGGAAATTTGGGTGCTAATTTGACGCGCCCATGGTTACTTTCGCTTTCCGTCTAGCCCGCTCTAATGTGAAAGTTCAGCCACTTTCACTTTCCCTTTAGTCTGCTCTAATGTAAAACTTCAGTTACTTTTGGTTTCCCTTTAGTCCGTTCTAAGGCGAAACTTTTAGTTGTTTTTGGTTTGCTACTGCTGCAAACCTCTTCCCTCAATACCTGACACTTTATTGTCACTAAATTCCGCGAACATTAATGGTCCCAACTTACCTTGGGAACTTTACTTTCCAGCACTGCCCTGACTGCGAGAAGTTCTGAGCTTTTTTGGGTGAAGGAAGAGTGAATTCCGCATCCAGACCACGACCTGTCATGTCTCTCTCGACCATCAAAAAAGACGAGACTCCTTGAGCTCTCCTCCAAGCAGTTTTTAATCACGTTCCTTGAAAAACTTCTGACTGACCCTGGGGAAAAGCCTGCCCAGGCTTAAGTACTCCTGCCCAACCAACCCCTGGGAGCCACGTAGGTACAGCAGATAGGCTACTCTTATGTGTAAGCAGGTGCGACTGACAAGCACAGCCAATTAAGGACTTGCTTGTCATTGAGAGCATTCCCTGTCGGGAGCGGAAGGCGGGAGCCTGCACCATCTTTAAAGCACAGCCTACCGCAGCTCTCCACATTGTTGTTTTGTTGCAAAAACATTTTTTTGATGATGGGGATGACAAATATTTTTAATATAACTCAGAGATTATTCTGTTTTAATAAAGAAGTGGTTGTAGGGTTGATTTCCAATTTCCATGACTTCAATAGTCCTGGAGATTCCCTAGGTTTCTAGTAGCAGAAATGACTTCCACCTTATTAATCAGATCTTAAGTCCAAGTAGAGTTCTTGATTACCACAAAGGTATGCATGCTGCTACTACATCTGACAATTGTCAAGCCAGGCTGGTAGTTGTTGCGGTTCATACGTGTCATTGATGGCACAGCTCCATTTCACGTATATCTCCTGTCCTGCCTGCTGAACATAAGTTTCCCCATCCTACAGAGACAGTTCTTCCACCGTGCAGAAATAGAGCTGGTTATTTATAGCTTGTAGACTTTGCTCCTGAGAAGTCAAGCCCATGTTATTTTTTGGTGTGTGTGTGTGTGTGTGTGTGTGTGTGTGTGTGTGTGTGTGTGTGTGTGGGTAGTGGCTATTCCTGGTTGTCAATTTGACTATGTCTGAAATGAACTACAATCCAGAATTAGAAGGCTTACCTGTGGCCCTAATCTGGAGGCTGAGAGATACAAGTTTCCGACCTGAATCTTGGCATGGAGATCTTGAAGTATAGTGACTATGAATCCCAGAGGATTAAGATAGAAAGATCTATGAGTTCAAGATCATCTGGGATTAAAGGTGTGGTGGCATAGTGGCTATGAATCCTAGAAGATTAAGACTGGTAGATCTACGAGTTCAAGCAAGGTTATCTGGGATTAAAGATGTGGTGTCACACACCTTTAATCTGGGCCACACCTTTGGCTGGAGACCTACATAAGGACGTTGGAAGAAGGAAGGCTGGATCTGCTTCTTCCGCTTGCTTTGTGGGACTGAGCAGCTGCTGGATCCTTGGACTTCCATTCACGGCTGCTGTCGACCATTGTTGGGAGTTGATTGTTGGGAGTTGGACTACAGACTGTAAGTCATCGATAAATTCCTTTACTACATAGAGACTACCATAAGTTCTGTGACTCTAGAGAACCCTGACTAATACAGTGTGTGTGTGTGTGTGTGTGTGTGTGTGTGTGTGTGCGCTTACATGGGGATGTTGTTATTTTGGTGATATTAATTTTCTGGGGGAAAAGATGAGGCTGATATTCACTAAAAAGTTATTTCATTAAATTTTGTAAAGTCAAGAGAAACATTTCAATGACAGTATGCAATGAGAGCTCATATCATCTGAGACACCAAGAATTACTTACTGAAAATATATGGTTTTGTTTTCACCATAATTATTGCTGCTATTGTTGTGTGTGCATTTTTCAGACCTGGGCTGTAAGAATGATTGCATAACTATGGCAGAGTATAGAAAAAAAGAGATATAAGTAATGAAGAAAAATAATGCATTGCTATTTTTCTTCTATGATTCTGTTTCAGTAGCAGACCTCCTTTATACAGACAATATTGCTTTCTGTTTATGAGTATATGTGGGTAGAAAACACTACATTTCTAAAGGTTTTTTATCATAATTTTTAGTAAGTATTCTTTTATAATATTAAAATCAATACTTATCTTAATTTTCTTTAAAACAATTATAATAGTTTGAGACACGTTAAGAAGTATGAAATAAATCAAGCTAGATGTAAATCAGGCATAACCAAGACACTCACTGTGCTGAAAAGCAGGATGGCTAAGAGGTTGAGGCTAACGTTGGCCACATAGAAAGTTCCAGGCCAGACAGAGATATGCACAAAGAACATATCTGGGAGAAAAAACACAAACAATCAAAATACAAAGGCAACATGGAAATGGAGGTTTTGTCAGTCAGAAATGTCCCAAAGAAAATGATCTATTGCGAGCTTGATAACTGAATTTTACACTTTGCACTGAATTTTAGTATAAAATTCCAAATATCATGATTATTACAACGAATGCCATATATGCCTCATTAATGGTGTTGTTATTTTGTTGGATGAGAAATCACATAGAAACATCCACTTTGCTGTCTACAATAGAATAGAAAGTGCCTTTGGCATGTTTTATTATAATTAGTTTGGCCAACTTGTCAGAAACAAAGCAGGCTCCGTCTTTCTTTTTTTCTTTTATTCATTCATTCTTTCTTTCTTCATCTAATTCTTATTTCTTCCTTTTATACTTATTTTTATGTATGTAATTATTTTGCTCACACATAGTTCTGTGAACTACAGCTAATGGCTGTAGAGATCTTCAGAGGTCATCACATCTCTTCAAACTGTAATTGTGGATGGTTTTGAGCAATGGATGCTGGGAATTGAATACAGGTCCTTTGCAATAACAAGTAAGATTAACTGTTGAGCCTGCTCTTCAGCCCCCAGAGTGCATTTCTTAATTTAATATTCTGAACCTGTGTTTATATGCTGTATTAGAAGACAAAACAAAACAAAAAGAAACCTTAGCTTCTACACAATAAATACCCCCTTTCTCTTTCTACCCCTCTCTGTCTCTGACCCTTTCTCTGTTTCCATATCTTTCTGTCTCCCAGTCTCCCTGTCTCTCTCCCTGTCTCTGTCTCTCTCTGTCCCTGTCTCTCTGCCTCTGTCTCTCTCTTTCTCTGTCTCTCTCTGTCTCTCTGTCTCTCTGTCTCTCTGTCTCTCTGTTTCTGTCTCTCTCTCTCTCTCTCTCTCTCTCTCTCTCTCTCTCTCTCACATACACACACACAGAGAGAGAGAGAAATATACATTAGTCTTATGTACTGGAAAAGCCACATCATTTGTAGACCTATCGTATCAGATTAGAAAACCAGATAACTCAACTATGCTTTGAACTACCACTGTTTTTGCTTCAGTTTGATAAGTTTGACATTAGTCCTTTATATCTTGTTGCAAACTCTATCCTTCTATGAAGAAGCCCTTGGTCATCCACAACCATAATTTGTTATCTGAAATTTTACATAGAAGGAAAATCTTAGATGACAGAGATCTAAATAACAATATGTATTGTAATGTCAGTGTCTTTTAAATTGCCAAACAATCTGGATACCACACAGCATCTTGCTTTATCTATGTCAAGCTATCAGGTTAAAAGTATTAATGTTTAAGGAAGAAAGAAGGACTGCTGTGCAATGAGTTTTATGAAAGTAAAAAGGACAAGATTCTAGGCTTTGACATTTAAAGATCTTAAAGGTCCTTGCAAAACACAATAAAATATATATTTTGTAAAGTGACACATGAGTGTGTGAAATGACCTAATTGATAGTTTTCAATATAATTTTGAATAATTCTCTGAGGATACACATAAGCACATAATATACGTTGATCATATTTTTCCCATTCCTATAACTAACTGCTCCCAGATCCACTATCCAGTCTTTAACTCTTCCCAATGTTATGTTCTCATTGTTTTAGTAACTCAGTGATTCTAGTTCGTGCTGCCCATATTCTTTTGGGTAGGGTATATTCACCGATTGCATACCATAACTTAACATTAAGACTCTACTGTTTGAAGACACTCAATACTTTGGTCATAAAACATGAGAAAGTCAAGTTGATATCAATCTAGAAATTTCCTTTCTGCTGGTATACTTTCTTAGCACAAGAATATACAGAATATATATATATATATATATATATATATATATATACTGTACATACACACACACACACACACACACATATATTTACAGCTGTGAAAATTGTGAGCTACAATAACCATCAGTTTGACAAAATATGACTATGAGTGAAATAGTGGTATAGACATTGCAGAGTAACCAACCACTATTTACTTGGATTTAAGGCCCAGTTCACCAAAGAAAACCAAACCTACCACTCTGAATCTTGTGAAGAACATGTGACTTAAGAGTCATCAGGCCTCGGGGATGAAATGAGTTCTTAGACATGATAAAACAAGTTTTTGTTTGTTTGTTTTTCTGTTTTTTGTTTGTTTGTTTGTTTGTTTGTTTTGTGCAATGGATGGCAGTTGAGAAACTCACAACTAGTTAAAGGTCAGGGAATAAAAAGGTCAGGGAATAAGTGTCTGGACTTCTCATCATGGAAGGACCATCATGAAAGAGGAATCAAAGGATGAGTTCAGGAAGAACCAGAGCAAAACAGCTTCTTCTGCATATGACAGCACATTTGTATTCATGAACTCACAGTAGCTGTCATTGTCTGCATAAGACATACTGCCAAAGATATTCTACATTGATGATTGATGATATAGGGCCCAATTATAGGGAGTGCTACACCTGGAATGATGGTCATGGGTGGTATAAAAGGCAGGCTGAAAAAAGCCATGGGAGCAAGCCAGTAGCATTCTTCATGGCCTCAGCATCAGTTCCTGCATCCAGGTTCCTGTCCTGAATAACTGCCTTGGTTTCTCTCATTAAAAGAGTGTTGCCACAAGTTGGAAGCTGAAATAAACTCCTTCCTTCCTTCCCAAGTTGTCTAAGGTCATGGTATTTTAGCACAGAAGTAGAAGCTCTAACTAACACATCCACTATGAGATTGTGCCTTTTAGGTATGATTTTTTTTTAAAAAAAAATCGATAATTATGAAATTTCTGTAAGGCTGTCTAAGCAAGACCTATACAATCCTATTAGTTGTTAACAGCCCAACATAAATGAAATCTCATTGATCCCCACCCCTAAATGAAGAGCTATAAACAATTAACAACTGTACCCCTGACTGATTATCCAATATTAAATGGCCAGTACTAAAACTATGTAAGTGCAACCAACCCTGAACAGACTCAGCAGGTGACATGAGTCTGTTTACATGTTTATACAAACAAGTAAAAAAATGGTTTTAAAAGAGATGGGCAGGAATTTGAGAGAATTAGAGGCAAGTTTTGAAGAGTACAAGAGAGGGGAAGAAGGGAGAAATGATCAAACTATAATAAAATGTAAAAATAAAATTTAAAAACATACAATTTCTTATAAAAGAAAATTGAAGCAACTGTCTTTAAAAAAAGAAAAGAGATGGGGATTGGCCAAGGAGAGAATATTGCATAGCATGACAAGGTATTTTGATTACATGAAATTGGCATTCTTTAAGGGATAGCTTAGGTTGTAGATGTCTCTGTGAAAGAGATCATTGAGAGGGTGGAGAAGGAAATATGTTCTCTACCATTCTTTTATTTATTAAATTTGTGGCATTAATCAAAACAGGACTCCCAGCAGCTGTCTAGGAATCCAAAGCTCCGCGTTGCTGCTATATCTTGCTTTTGTGAAGTTTCATATCTGTTCTGGGGCAGCATCTGCTGGGCTGAGTAAGCCCTCATCTATTTCCATAGCAACATCAACCATGCCTTCTTTTCCTTTTATCCTTGCTCAAAAATTCTCAGCTGTGATTTACCCTCAAAATATGGGTTATTGATAGCACATCCCTGGCATACAGAGATACTCCTCATCCAGTTCTCTTCCATCTATATTTTAAAAAAGAAATTAATATCCTGGAGAAGATTTTGTATTAAAAATCAAAACATATATGAAGCTGTATGAATTTATTATAAGCTACTTATTTAGTACTATATATTATCTATTCTAAATTTTATATCTTATTAGACTTTTGGAGTAGGTTTTCTCTATCTGTATATATATGTATATATATATATATGTATATATATATATATATACATATACATATGTGTGTGTGACATGTGTGTATAATCAGAATTTAGCTTTTCTTTTGATGCTTTTAAAACTTGAGACAGCATTGGCATTTTTATGGATACAGTGAGATAATTGGCTAGCCTTGCAACATATAATTATCAAATCAGAGTAGTGAGGGCTTACTTGTCATCAAACAGCTACCAAACCTGTGAACTTTAAAACTCTTTCCAGTTATTCCCAACCATGACATAGAATTTCTGAAACAAATGTTTTACCTTCTCTATAGAAAACAGAACTCCTTCTTGCTTCCTTGATGTGCTGTGTCCCTTTTCTTACTTTTCATTTCCTCCCATTGCTGATCTTCCCAGCCTCTAGTGATAATCATTCACCTTTGTCTTCATTTAGCAGCTTAGTTTATACAAACGCCTAAGAAAATATAGCATTTTTTCTTCCTGGACTGCTAGAAAGATGTTTTATTCATGAGGAGCATTTCCCAGGAGTTACTAAGTATAGTAATTTTAATCACCCAACAATTTGACCCATTAAACTTATATCACGAAAACCTCAGGCATGTTCTCTGCACACAAGTAATTTAAAGTCTAGATTCATCAAGGGACAATCAGATACAACATATCCCTGAGAAACTTGATCACACATAGGAAGAGAGAGGTGGAATTTCATAGATCATGGGATGAATTGATAATGGTGCCTAAGCTGTAGCATCTAGGAATTCCTTATTGCTGGAGTCAATGTGCTTGCCCTTACACATGATCTACTTTGCCAATTTTTTTTGCCTTTATAATAAATTTATTTGGCATATAAATAAGCAGAGATGAATTGTTTCCTCTTTCACATATTCAAGAAACTTAAATGATCTCATAAATGTATTAGTGCTGCACAAGCAAATGTTCCAGAGACAGAAACAGTATTTATATGATGCAGGATCATTTTAGAATATCTCTGCTGTGAGTAAAGTTGTATATGTACCCAGAGTGTAGGGTAATTAAAAAACTCTATCATCTGTTCAGACAATATACATGTAAAATAATTCTAAAGATAAGGAGTAATATTAAATCACAGCTTCAGATATGATTATGTATATGAATGTCATTTGCTTCTCATATGTGTCACAGGGTGATTCCATTGCTTATTCTATCAATTTTAGCATTAATGATAACTGTCCATGCCCTGCATTCATGTATCAATCTCTCTCTTTTCACACTTTAGTGAGATAAAAATAAAGAGAAAAGAGATTAATCTATCTCATGTTTTCTCTAAGTCACACTATAAAATAATATGAGAAGAAGACAATTATAAGATTTACTTTTCTCTCTGAGAAGCTTAAAGTACTTATCTGTTGTTATTTAACTGATTTTATAAGATCCCCTTGAGACTTGTGGAAAGCTCTTTTGTAACAAGAGGAATTAATGCAGAAACACCACATACTGTGTTAACCCTAGGAACAGAGGTATGAGTCACAACCTCTATGTTTATGAAATGTTCTTAGCCTGTTAATTTACCCTGGTCTTTCAAGTGTTTGTTCAACTGCCTCCTACTAGATGGGCTTCCAGTGCAGAGATGATCTTAAAGGCTACATATTTTAAGGACCTCCTTCCTTGAAGTGAAAAAAAATCACTTAGTGGCAATTAACTTTGTTCGTGGATTAACCCCTGTCTTCACAGTTCTCACTGAGGGTATGAAGATCATTGGCAAAATGGCAAAGCACAGAGGTGAGGCTAAGCCATTTAAGAGCATGCTGTCAAGGACTTATTCCTCTAGTAAATGCCTTGAGTTACTCTATCATGTCTTCCAACATCATAGGCTTTTGATTCTTTATATTTTCCATGCATCTTCTTCTGCTTCTGTTTTATTCCCTGTGTGGTGAGCATTTTTTGGTTTTCTACTTGTTTGTGGTTTGATGTCGTTGGTCTCCTATTACTTTAACCTTATTCTTTTCTCCTTACATAGAGTCCTCTCCATCAAATCAATTCTCCATGCAGTCTCAAAATTAGTTACCTTTATCACTTTTAAGCTTAAGTTACATGTCTATCTGATGTTGGAGTATTAATACTTTTTTTATGCACTGTCTTCTCTTCCTTTGAAAAAAACTTTAAATTATTTTGCCAATTTCTATCAACCTATCTCATTTGGCCTAGATGTTAAAATTTTCAAAGGATAAGAACATTGACTTTTCCTATGTCAAATGACAAGCAACACAGCTTGTTTGTTTATTAATGTGTTCTTTCTTACAATGTTTAGAATCAACCCTAAGGCCTCATGTATTCTAAGCATGTGCTCTACCTCTGGGCTAATAACCAATCCCAACACAGTGTTTGCTTACCTACCATGTCTGTAATAAATAGACAATGAGAAAATGTTAATTTACCAGCTGTCATAAGTGAATTTGAAACTAATCTAATGCTTATGAAACCATCAAATATTTAAGAAATATTTATTTGTATCTATTAAGAATATAAAATGAGAAAATTATACATTCTTATATTTTGAAATAAAAGTAATTCTAAAGTCTGATCTTTTTTAGATAGTGTTTCATACATGATACATTTAAACAATAGCTTAGTTTATACATATTTTTTCAGACTAAATATTCCAAAGACTAATTCATCCTTTATATTGATATTAATCACAGCTTTCTCAAGTCTAAAATATTATATTATTTGTCAAATGGAGGTTTTACTGTGTTGTTTATTCAGTCACAAACCCAAAGATGTCCAAAACTGCTTGAAAATTTTATTCTTGCTGGGCGGTGGTGGTGCACGCCTTTAATCCCAGCACTTGGGAGGCAGAGGCAGGCGGATTTCTGAGTTCGAGGCCAGCCTGGTCTACAGAGTGAGTTCCAGGACAGCCGGGTCTACAGAGAAACCCAGTCTCGAAAAACCAAAAAAAAAAAAAAAAGAAAGAAAGAAAGAAATTTTTATTCTCTACCTTTTGATGGTCATACCCACCCACAATTCCACAATTCTTATTATTACTACAATTATTTTGTAAGGTGACAGCTGGTCTTGTTCATGATTGTGACCCTTGTTTGGCATTGTTACCTCTATACCACTCTAGGCCACTTCATTTCTGTGAGCTTTTTCTATATAGCTCACGGATTTCTTTATCTAAAAGCCAACATTCAATGAAACAAATTTCTCCTGAGTTATCATCAGTGTACTGTCCTGGCTGTCATTGGCAAATCCACAATAAACAAGAGAATATTTACGAAGTCATAAAATGTGTGTCATTTTATCAGGCCATTCCAGTCTAGAATTTTATCCTAAAAAGCAATCAGAATTATGCACTGACATTCATGTATAAAGATGCTAGTTGTAGCATTATTTTAAATGTCAAAATGTTCTGAGCCTCAACAAGGCAAAGAAATATAGTCTATTTATAAACATGGTAACATATTAGCTTAAGGATATTTTTAAAGGAATATTTTACTACAAGCATAAATAGGGCCAACAAATGTTATAAGGAATGTTTTATGTATTCATTTATTCAAGTGTAATTTTCAGCACTTTATCTATCACATGTAATTCAAGGCATGGTTTAATCAGACATAAACAAAGATGCTACCCTTGTAAGGTTTATGTTTTCATGGTGAAAACAGATAATAAAACGACAAGCAAATACATATAAAGATTTGATATTAATGGCAAAAATAACGAGAACTCTGATTCAGGTGATATTTTCCCAGATGACCAGAGAAGACAGAATGAGTCAATTGAGCATATGTGAAAATGCACTTCAGATGAAGCAAATATTAAAGGCTAGATATTGAAAATTGCTCAGCACTAAATGATGTTGGCACTCAAAATGAACAAATGAATGAAAGAATGAATTATTCAAGTCCCTGAACTGTGATCTTAGCCTCACATATAAGCTTTATTGATTAACTCTATAGAGTTACTTCCTACTCTATAACTTAGTTCTACCATTAACCAAGTAAAGTGTCAAGAATCCATAAAAGAGAAAAGTTCTGTTACTGTGCCTCCACTTTTACATGGGAACTGAAAGTCAAGAAGTTAGAATATGTATGTTCCCAAGTCACTCTGGGACTTAAACTCAGCTACATGGGCATTTCATATTCAAACTCTTTCTGTTGTGTCTTACTGGGATTATATGACCAAAGATTTATGAGACTGAACATGCTTCCGGGACAGAAGGAATGAGGCAGATTCCCTGATAGGCAGAGGTACCACGAAAGAAATTAGGGATGGTGAACTTCCAAAGTGGCTGAATTCATCTTCTCTCCTGATCGGAGACAAATGCCTGGCAGCTTAAAACAAAGGCACAGCATGATTGTTCTTTCATCGGTAGTGCTCACTGCTTATGGACTGCCTCCATAAATTCCAGACCATCAGGCATATGAAGTGGAAATTTAAGGGTCTTTGGAGAGTTAGTTCTATTTAATGGTGTTTTGCTGGGGCAAACACATGAAGGAGTGTTTTCCTGAAGTGGATATGGGTGAAACACTAAGTCAGACTTGTGAAGGAACATTTCACTGAAGCAGACATAGACAAGAGGATGTTCTGCTAAAACAAACACATGAAAGGACATGTGATGGGAGGGTTCTTTGCTAACAACATGCAAGTACATTTCGTAGTAGAGCTCCATCTGTCAGGACTCCTTGGACTCTGGATGATTGGATGCACTTGCTAAGGCAAGACAGGTGCTAAGCAAGACCCTTGATGAGGCAAAGTATGTGGAAGACAGGTGATGTTTAGACGATATAAATAGGACTCCACAGACTGATGGAGACAGAACCGGGCTTACTGGTACAGCTAGCTGTGCAAAGCTTGTGGGTCTCAAGTCTTCACTCATCTTTGCTTCTGTGAGAGAGGCACGGCCTAGAACTTTAGATATCCCTGCTGGTCTCTCCTGTTGACTCGTGCCAAAGCTAAGGCATGGTTGTCTCTGTTAGGTCTGCCACCACTGTTGCTAACCCAACTCTACTGAACTGGAGTGCTGGAGTATCCATGAAGTATTTGCAAGTGGATGGAGCTGCCTCTGCCTGCTAACCTGTGAATTAAACTACCTATAAAACCCAGACTGGAGTTGCTCCAAAGAACCTTTGTAAACAGGGTGACTTCATCCATATTCTTTCTTTCCAATTACCTCTGGTGGATGGTGGGCTACGAGGGACGTTAGAGGCATTTAAGTACCATCATTAAAAATTGAATTTGTTAGGGTTACACCGAGGTATTTTATATTATTTGTAACTATTGTGAAGGGTGTTGTTTCCCTAAT
>NW_022196896.1:54797935-54815858 GCF_008632895.1 Mastomys coucha | reverse complement strand
ACGAAGAAAGAAAGAAAGAAAGAAAGAAAGAAAGAAAGAAAGAAAGAAAGAAGGAAAATAAAAAAAAATAAACTTACAGGCATGTTTAAATAGCATCTGTGGGCCAGTCAAAACTGGTGGGAAAAACCTGGCGTGTGTGTGTGCATGCTCTCTCATGATTATAATGGCTAATTAAACTAAAGAAAGAGCAAAATACCCTACTTAGATGCCCACAATTTCCCAAAGTAGAAGATGTTAATATGGACATCCAAGGATTTACTAAATTATAAAATGAAATAAGGAAAGAGAGTATGAAAGGGAAGCAGGGTTAACCATGTAGAAAAAGAAAAACCACAAATCCTAAAAGAAGACAAAATGTTGCCGTAACATCAGAATGAGTTTAAATGACACACAATACCACTGAGGGCAATGGATATTTTATTCAATTTCATACGGTAATGTTGATTCTGGAACAATGAAGGGTAAGTATAATGTAACATGATTTCCTATGTTTTACTATTTAACTCAGCATGCCTCTTTTATTAATTAGATAAAAAGGGAGAAACCAAATTTTGCTGAGTTTTGTTATTTGTTTGTCTGGCTCGCTAGTCCTGGTCTGTTTCAATCAATCCCATGAACAGGCAAATAGACAAACCTTTCTCTACTAGATCCTGAAAGCACACCAAGTTGGATTTTGTTGTTGTTGTTGTTTGTTTTGTTTTTGTTGTTTCTTCCTTTATGAAAGAGCATTATTCTTCTCTTTTGATTGCATTGACCTGGACCTCAGGAACATAGGATGTATTTAAGAAACAAGTACTTACTGAATTTGAATTACGCACAATATTTTGTAGAGCCAGGAGGGGGAAATACAAAGATGCCTTACTAATATTAGGTCTCAAACCTGAATAAGTCTCCTCCGGTACCTTGAGTTCTGCTGAGTACTTCAAAACCTGCTCTCCACTCTAAATCTCCAGCCTCGAGGCAAGGCTTCTCTTCTCCCAGTCTCTGGTCCATATAAGCAGCCATTTTGGACACACTATGTCTGGGATCTGCTTCCTCCGTTTGCCTCTTGGTTTCTTGGCCTCTTGGCCTCTGGGTTCCTAGGTACTTTTTATGTTCCTTCTCCTCTTGCTTCTTCCCTCCTTCCCTGCCCAAAGACCCTGTTCAGTCTGCTGACCATGTTCAGTCTGGACCATTTTACATGCTTATGGGTGTTTTCTTCCTCAAATCTACAATAAACCTTCTCTTTAACCCATATGTCACATCATGTCCTACTTTCCTTTTGATTTTTTTTCTCATTCTTCTGGTGCTGAACCAGAAGTAATTATAGAGACAACTTGGTTGACCATTATTTTAACATTAACAAAAGGGCTGGAATGTTAGTCTAAAACTCAGATTAAATGGCTAACTGAGATGCCTATTAGTTAACATACCAAAAGGATTCCTGGATTCTCAGCATGTATAGGTAACAGAATCATCCAGGCCATCATACTAAACCATCTATCTTAAGCTCCCCAGCTATTCTGATTCCTATGTAACTAAGGTTCTTTGGTTGTGCTGGTCTCCTGATTCTGAGCTGGCTGCACTTCTGGATCTGTCTTTGTCCATTTGTTCCCCCTCCTTCTCTTCATCTCTTGTGTGTGCATTCTCTCTCTCTCTCTCTCTCTCTCTCTCTCTGTCTTCTCTCCACGCTGATCTTGTGATCTTGTTCTGTCTGGACCCTTCCAAATGCCTTCAGCTGTACTTTCCCTCACAACTACAATAAAATTGCTCCACTACAATACCTTGGATCAGTCATATCTTTAGCTTTTTTTTTTTTAATTCAATTCTAACTGGCTAGTAGATGGATCCCAGTTTAATCAGGTAAAGATATCTATGAACTCTGTGCACAAATGCTACAGAAGAATGGCACAAGAGTCAGAGTCCAAAGCATGACTTAGTGAGTGGGTTAGGGCAGGTTGAGCATCAAGCTCTGGCATAGGAATAGGATGGGCATAGGAATGCTGCTGGCATACTCTGAGTCACTGACATCAGGGAGAGGATACTCAGAGGTGCCATCTGTCCCTTTACCAGCTCTCCGTGGAGATTATTTGGGGAATCGATATAGGAATCGATTCCTTGAAAATAGCTTTGAACTTAGAAAAACCTTTCCTAACACGCTAATATTTCTGTCTTACCAGTCTGTTATGTCTCTGTATTAATAATTGCAGTATCCTAGAATCTTCTGTAGGTATTTTTTTTTTCCAAACCTTGGAGCTAAAAGGAGCCTCCTCCCTGAAGGCAAGAGAATCTTCTGTCCTGGAGGTTGGCATGTTTTCCTCTTCAAATATTTAGAAATTTAGGTTGAGTATACCTTTTTAGTTATCCACACAAGAGTGTTGACACCCACCTTTCCTAGAACATCTGGCTAGCTACTCTTTCTGCTCCTGTTGCATTCTTCAGTACAGCCATGATGGTAGGCTTTCCATTGACAATGTTAGCTATGCGTGAAGAGTAAGGGTAGAAATAGGGTCTGGAAACATGGCTGAGAGATTCCCAGCACTCACTTGGAAGCTCATCATCATCTCAGCTTTAGAGTTTGTAGGTTCAAAGCCCGTTTCCAGTCTCTCCCTGCTCCAGGAATGAAAGTAACATGAAGACTTAGATGCAAAAACAAGCGTATAAACAAACAAATGAAACACATATAACTTTTTTTTAAATTAAAAAATACTTACATGATCTTTTTCTCCCTGCAATGGTTTTCTTTGGCTTAGCAGTTCACTCTCTAAAATTTAGATTATTAAATCCCAGATTCTTCAGTATCTATAGTCCCTTTCCTGTTTTACTTGCAGGCTTCTAAATGTGTTCTGCATTGTCAACAATGGATGTTTTTATTACTACCTTGCCCAATGTTTAGTGGTGCTTTGCATGTTGTAGAATTTCCATACTGTTGGTATTCTGTCTAAAGTCAATCCCCACAGTTCCTGGCAACAGCCAGGTAGGCTTGGACCTATAAAAGGGACTGCTTTGCCCCTCCTCTCCTCTCTCTCTTATCATCTTACTCCTGTCTTTCTCTTGACTCTTGCCCCCTTGCTCCTCATTCCCTTCCCCCCTCTCTCCATGTGGTCATGGCCAGCCTCCACTTATCTACTCTCTCCTCTCTGCCTTTCTCTGCCTCTGTACCAATACCATGCAGTTTTTTATCACAATTGCTCTGTAGTACAGCTTACAGTCTGGGATGGTGATTCTACCAGAGGTTCCTTTATTGTTGAGAATATTTTTGGCTATCCTGGGTTTTTTGTTATTCCAGATGAATTTGCAAATTGCTCTAAGTCTGTGAAGAATTGAGTTGGAATTTTGATGGGGATTGCTTTGAATCTGTATATTGCTTTCGGCAAGATAGCCATTCCCTCCCCATGCCCTAAATAAACTCTATTCTATACTATACCAGTGTTTGTCTTGTCCCTTAGGGAGAAGGGATGCCTCAGCATGGACCCTGCTTGGGCACCCTCTTCCCCCACACCCCTCCAGAACATAATCCTATAGCTCTTTCTCTTTTTATAATCGCAACATGTACCACCAACAGTTACTCTCTGAACAGTACATTCAGCCCCTTCCTGTTGTCTTTGAAAGTTTATATCACTATGCCTCTGTGGGTTTCTGAATTCTCTGTTTTTAAGCATATTGGAAACTTCTGGAAAAAAAATAATATGTTGCCTAGCACTAAAGTATCTTAGTTACGGCCCACTCTTGTTCCACCTTACTATGTAAAAACCTATTTCTCAGGCTTGTGCATTTCTGAACAGCTATTTCTCTCCAATCCAAAACTATTTAAAAGGATTTAGTATTTCTTTATATTACTGACTTGTATATCTTAGATTTTTCTATTGCAATAACAAAATGCCATCAACACAGTGGCTTACAAACAGAAGGAAAGCAGAGTCAAAAGTCAAAGTATCTGCATAATTCATGTCCGAGGAAGACATGTTTCTTTGCTCACAGGTTGAGCTTTCTAACTGTGTGCTCATGCTATGAAGACCAAGGCAGCTTTCTGAGACACTAATCTCACTTATGAGGGTCTTGGCCTCATAACAGTTGCACTAACTTTACAAAACATCCCCTAAATAGAGACTAGGATTCAGCATAAACATTTGTGGAATGGTGATGTGTTATCCCCAAACTCATAGATGATTAAAGTAACCCCATATCTCTATCTCTTTTACTTTGACAAATTGCAAAATTATTATATTTATGCACTATATACTCTCACTTCCATATTTATGAGATAAGCAATTTTCTTTTCTTATTTTATGATAACTAATTCAATTATAAAATAACTCAGCTATGTTTTCAATTTGAAATATTTTATATTTTTGTTGATAAAATAATTCAATTATATATTGTTATTGTTATTTCTCAAAAGTCAATTTGCTATGAAGTGCCTGAGGATCTTATTTACCTTAGTTTCTGTTTGTTTTTTTTTTTATTAGTCTGGAACAGAGCTTGTGATTCACCTAAATTTTCTGAACTGTGGTTGACCTCCTTATTCACTGATCATACCAATACTATCATAAAACACAATCTGAATTGTTCTTTCATTTTTCTCGAAGTGGCTCATGAAGACAACAGTACATGACTCTCAGGAAATGGGAGCCAGAGCCCTGCTGTAGTCTTCTAAACTTCTCCTAATCACTGCAGAATCCATCCACAGAAATGTTCACTTCTCTTCTCCTATTGAGTTTGCCCCGACTACTGATAGTTAAGTGACATTTTGGAGGCATGGTCCTGTTCTGGCTCTTCATGCTTTAGTAGGCAGAGCTAGCTACATTTTCTGGATGAGCTCACTCTCCTGACCAGTCACTGTTTGCTTCAAAGTGATTTCCCAAAGTCAGTATCTCTGTCTTAACTTATCTGAGACTTTGATTATCTTATAGGAGAAAAGTAAACAGGCAAATATGTGGAGTTCTATCTCTTTCACAAAACCAGCTTATAGATCTTAATGCTTTTTTACTTCCCCTTACATCCCCAGCATACCTCGAACTTTAATAACTAGTTATTTTTTCCTGTTGTGTTTTATTTTTAATCTCCATAGGCGATTGTTTCTCCCTACTTAATGATAATTTTTAATTTAGTTCAAACATTATTTCTGTCTCCTTCATGAAAACATAGCAAATCATGTCATCATTTACATAGTTATCTTTCCTTATCATGTACATGGTGCAGGCAGAACTTACCACATACTTATGTATATAGTTTTTTATGTGTCTCATGTGTGCACTCTCTAAAAGAAGAACTGTTTTTTAATCATAGATTTTCAGTAAATAACATAGACATACAATTAGTGCACATTGATTAGTACAATAAATAAATAAAATGTAGGAATGTAGATCTTTCATAAATAATATATATACACTATTAAATATGAGAATAAATACCAACAACAATACTTTAAAGTGGGAATATATAATTCTTATGCTACCAGCAATTGAAACTAAGAGAAAATAAATTTTGCTTTTAAACTACTTTATCTACAAAAGTTTGGTACATGAATTCTAGAAAAGTAGCACACTGAGACAAAGCATTTGAAAAGCAGTGAATGAGAACATTTGCATAAAGAATGTCAGAATATTCAATGGGAAAATAGTCTTCCAAAATTTGTGCCAGGGCAAGTGGTATCAACATACAAAAGAATGGAGGAGGTTATTATGTAACTCAGAATAAATCATGTGTCCCAGTGTACAAAGAAAAACAGAACTAGACAGCTCTGTGACCTTGGATGAGTAAGTGGCTTCTGAGATATGACTTCAAAAGCAAAGTAGAAAACAAAGGGAGTAGACCAAAATATAGATAAATTATACAAAACAATTCTTTTAACTTATGTTTCAGAGACTATAATCATAAAAGTGACTTGAAACTCAACGAAAGAGTTCCTGTGACTGAAATCATCATATATACTAGGGGCTTAGGTGTCTAGAATGCCCTATTAACCCTTATGCTTGAACAATATAAAAGTAACTCAATTTAAAAGTGGCCAAAGTTTATATGAATTTACATTTTATAGCTATATATGTACATATATATGTGGGAGGGTATTATTTTCCTATATATATATACATACATATATATATATCAGGAACATATATTAATGTCAGTAATTTTAAAAACCATGACTCATAACTTACATGAGCTACTACTTAGATTCTAAGATGGCTACCATCAAGGGATAATCACAGTGTTGGTATAATTTTGACAGTTCTTCAAAAAGCTAAACACAGATTTACCACCGGACACAGAAATTTTACTCCTAGGTAGACCTACAAATTTAAAATGTCTTCATTAAAATTTCTACGAAGATAATCATAGCACCAGCACTTATAATATCCACCCAGTAATGGTTACCAATAAGTCCTGCTTTTTAACTGTAAAACAGACAAACAAAATGAGATTTTTCAGAGTAGAATATTATTTCACAATTGAAGGGAATTAAAGTACTAACACTGCTTTGACCTGCATGGATGTCATAAATGCTAAATTAAATGAGAGAAGCAAAATAAGGATTACACACAATATTATACAATTTATATGAAAGACCATATGTGTACTAGTAGTTGCCAAAGACTAGCGTAGGGGAAGAATATACAGCAGCCGCACAATATACAGCAGCCGCACAATATACAGCAGCCGCACAATATACAGCAGCCGCACAATATACAGCAGCCACACAATATACAGCAGCCGCACAATGGTCTGTGACAATATCGTGGTGATGCTTGTATGATTTCATGATTTATTCTGAAGTGGATACAATACTGCCACTAAATAGAAAACTCAAAGTAGTCGTTTTAGTGATGGATTTTTCACAACAGATCCGTGTTAATGGGAAAATATTAGAAAGACGACTTGCAGTCACAATGGAGAGGCTTGATTAGATTTCAGAGGCCTAGGAAATATTCCACAGATTCAAGCCAACATCAGGAGGTAAGACATGGCTATCAATGTGAATGTGTGTGTCAAAGAATGAATGAACAAACATTCAGTATATTAGACTGAAATATAATAGAAAGTATATTAGACTTCATTGATGCGCCCAAATACCTGGGAGAAATTAATGGACAAATTAATTAAAAGAAGTCTCATAGTTTCTGAGGTTTTATTTTGAGGTCATCTAACATGTGGCTGTTCTGACCTTAAGTCCCTGTTGAGGTAGAACATTATGTATGTGAAGGCAAGTAGAAAGTGTTACTGCATTTGTGGTAGACAGGAAGCAGAAAAGGACAGGAAGTGGTAGTCCAACTTTGAAAGACAGGCCTTCAGACTTCAATGAACTATTTCCTAGACCTAGATACCACCTTCTTTATCAACATTTATTTTAATAATTTATTTTGATAATTTCATATATGAGTAGCTATTTTTCATTTCTATTGTTTATTTCATTTATTGATATTTCAAATATTATTCCCCTTCCCAGTTTCTCTTCCACAAGCCCCCCTAGTCCCTCCCCTGCCTCCATGAGGGTGCTCCTCCACCCATCAAAAGAGTAGTTATTTAAACCTTTTCTACCCCATACTTTTCTCAAACATTTCTCATTCCACTCACAAGTACCTTCCAACTTTATGATCAGTTCTTTGTCAATACTGTTATGTATGTATTCTACTCAATCCATTTAGTTTTGCTTTTATGTGAGTGTGTTTAGGGATGGTCACTTGAGAAAAACTACAGACAATTAATGACAGCTAAGGGGAGTTCTTCAGGGTTGTCCCACTTAAAGATTGTCCAATCCCAGCAGGCTCACACCTTCTACCTGCACAAACAGCACTCGCTACCTGTAGGAAAGCAAGCATTCAGGATGCCAAAAGGTGGGACATACCCATATTCAAACTTTCAGAGGTATTATGGTGTTAGGTAATACACAGGTTAAAGGGAGTTGATAGAAGAAGGCAGAGAGGGGCACAGAGCTGTAGAAGGACTGTAAGTATAATTCCTCCAGACTCTTACAGGAAATGTGAAGAATTGCTAAGCAAGTGGGACAGTTCTTTACCACTGAAAAACAATATTTGAAACATGTGAACACAATCTTTCAGAATAGCACTGTGAAAATTCAGATGAGAGAGTATCATAGTTTAATTAAGGAAATGGAATCAATCCTGAAGAGAATACTGAATGTGTTCTAAATGAGTCATGCGAATACTAGTTGCTAGAAGAAATTTGGGTTTTAGTTCAGGTAAGGAATTTATTCATGCTATTTCCAGTCATGGGAATCAGAAATGATTTCACAAATATTCTCTCAATGCTCTCTCTCTATAATTATCAAAATAATAATTTTATATATATTCCTTTTCTGCTACCTCTTAGAGTTCAAAAAAATCTACAAAGCTCTAGATTTTCTGTTGTAAATGCTTTAAATGTCTGTAGCAAATAGCAATGACATGTTACAAATGACATTATCTCCTTTATTATAAATTAATAATACTCATTGTGTTTATAAATACTTTTCATATTGCATTTTAATGGGTACCTAGGCAAAATTTTGGCTATTGTGAATAAAACAACAATCTACAAATGGACCAAAATATCTCTTTGATATACAAACTCAGTGTCTTTTAGACATATATCCAGTAATAAGTTAACTGAACTAAGTACCAAGGCAAGTATTTCATGATTTTATTCATGTAGAATTTTAAAACATTTACTACATACACATGGAAATTTAAATATGTTTCAGGTAGGGGGCAGTGCATCACTATGTGATTTGAAGAATACAATACAAAAGAATAATAAATCTCCAGTGATCAATGTCAGAAAAAATGTATGTGTGTGTGAGAGAAGATAGATGGAGACTCTTCAAAACTGTAAAGAGGGTGGATGTCATGTATTCTATGACAAAAAATAAACCATGATTATGTGACAGTACAGCCCGGAAGATTTAGTGATTCCATGAGTATATATATTATAGTTTGTTATGATGCATATAATATAAAAACACAATATCTGTTCATTTTTATAAAAGTTTCAAAACATAAAAGGAATACAAATACATGCATTCATGAATACTGCAGTTGGAGAGATGGGTCAGTAAATTATTATATTATTATTATATACATTTTAGTTTAAATATAATTACATCATTCCCATCACTCTTATTCCCTTCAACCCTTGCTGAAATCTTGCTATCTTTTTCTTTAGTTGTCATTGGTGTTATGTGTGTGTGTGTGTGTATGTCTTAATATATAAGATATAATATATGTTTATTATATTTAATATATTAATACATAATATATTAACATATAATATATAAATACAGTCTATTCAAACTATGTTCCTTGTATGTATATGATTCCAGGGCTAACCACTTGCTATTAGATAATTACTAAGAGTCACATTACTAAGAAGAACTATTTCTTACTCGATATTTATTGGTTGCCTATTGTGATAGCTATTCTTGGTTTTCATCTTGCTATTTGAACTGGGATAAAGTGAAGTCTCAAAATTGTTTCAACTTGCATTTTACTAATTGTAACAAATGATAATTTTTGAGACGTTTCTCAGCCATGTTATTTATTTCTTCCTTTGAAATCTATGGTCAGATCCCAAGCTGTTGTTGTACTCTGTTTCTTGATCGATATAGACATAGATATGGATATAGATATGGATATGGATATTGATGTGCTTAGTCCTGCAGAAACCTGATGTGCCTGAGGGAATGAAGCTGTGGAGAATGAGACCTAGAAAGGGCTCCCCCTTCTCAAAGGAGAAGAGGGGAGAAATGAAGGGAGGTTCTGCAGGATAAGGGTTCTGGGAGGAGAGGAGGAGCTAATATTGAGATGTAAGTGAATAAATTAACAAATAATAAAAAAGAACTGTCTCTGAACTCTTGGAACTGAAATGTCGTGAACCCCACTCCACTGCAATTCCACACAACTCACTGATTCAGCAGAATTGACTGACTACAACTCAGAGATCTGCATGCCTCTGTCTCCTGAGCACTGGGATTAAAGCATGTCTCTACCAAAGCTTTTCTTTCCTTGAAACTTGCTCTATACCAGGCTGGCCTGGAACTGGGATCTGCTTGCCTATGTCTCCTAGGATTAAAGGCATGACTGTATTCCAGCAGGATCACATAGACCTAGAAGGTCTTTGGATGTGATTCCTTGCCAGAGTAGCCATGTTACTGGATTAAAATTCCTCTCCAAATATTAGTTAATCTTAAACTTTTACATATAAATGCATATTTTAAATCTTTTCTTACGAAAGGAGAAATTTAAAGAATTTTCTCCATTAAATTTTATTTTGTGTTTCCTAAGTAAAGTTACTTTGGATTCTGAAACACTATTTATGATCAATATTCTATAGAAATCAGTAACATTTCCTCAAGCAATGTCTGAAGAATAATATTTTGAAATTATAATAAATGTAGTGTGGTAGTTAATGTTGGTTATTAACTTAACTGGGTCTGGAATCAAGTAAATGGTAAGCAACTGCTTAATTCTGTAAGGGATTTTCTTGATCAGGTGTTTTGTTGTAAAAAGGTGTACCCTAAATATGACTGGAACATTGCTATGGCACACCATTTAAAGTGAGATGGAAGAAGAAAACAGCTTTTGCTTGCTTACTTTCTTCTTTTCTCTGTTGTGTTTGTCTGTCTTGTTGCTGCCATGTTCCTTCGCTGACATTAGAACCAATTTCTTAGGGCTGCCAGTGTAGATTAAAGATCCACAGTTCTCTAGGTATACTCATGGCCTTCAGCACCACATTGGTACTGCAGAGAAAACTGGCCTCTGAACTGAGCAACTACAATATCCTCAGCCTCCCCAAAGCCAGGCAGTCATTATTAGACCACCCAAATGGTATTATGTGAGAGAATCTAATCAAGGTCCTTCTTCATGTTGTAAGTTTTGTTTCTCTAGAGACTCCTGACTTATACAATGTTTAATTATGATAATTGATTTGAAAAAGTTATAATCACTAGGGAAATGAATCCAAGCTGTGCATGAGAGAGAAATTTTAAATTAAGGTATTTGGGGAGGAAAACCCACCGTAAATGTTGGAGTCACCATTTTCTCTGGCATGCTGGAGTGTAACCTCAAACTGTGAAGTCAAATACAGTCTTGTTACCTTAAGTTGTTATTGACAAGCATTCTGTCACAACAGTGAGAAACATTACTATATATATATATATATTTATAATGCATAATTGCATATTTCACAAATGTTAATATATTTTATTTAGATTTATTGATCATTTGATAAAAATAATATGTTCTAGATTCCCTCATTTGACCTCCATATATATGTGTATGGTGGCGGTTTCTTTGTTTTTTGATAACTAATACATATGCTAAAATTATGTAAAATTTTGCTCTCCTTCCTAAATAGTTATAGATACTTTCTCCCTCTCTCTCTCCATATATTGGAGAAATATATATATATATATATATATATGGAGAAATATATATACATATACATATATATGTATATGTAATCTCTTATACCTTATCAAACCTGAATCATTGTATTTTTTATCCATCAATAATTATTACCTAATAGTCATTCTCATATGTTCACTAAATTGTGATTTTTTTTCATAATATTAATTCTTCCCAACTAAACACTTGGTATTCAACTATAAGGAAGAATTTACAAGGATTTTTTTTTCATTATGTATAACACTTTAGAAGAAAACATTTACATTTTGTTCAATATTCTATAGTCATATCAACAGTAAAATCATAGTGTTTATATTTTCAAAGATTCAGAAATAATAAGTTCCACTTTAAGCTTCTCATTTATCCCTTTGTATGGATATCTGTCTTAGTTAGAGTTCTATCACTGAGAAGAAACACCATGACCAGAAAATAAGTTGGGGAGGGAAGGGTCTATTTGGCTTGTACTTCTACATCACAGTTCCGCATCAAAGGAAACCAGGACAGGAACTGAAACAGGGCAAGATCCTGGAGGCAGGAACTAATGCAGAGGCCATGGAGGGTTGCAGCTTACTGGCTTGTTTCCCATGACTTTTTCATCTCACTTTCTTGAAGAACCCAGCACCAATAACCCAGGGATGGCACCACACACAATAGGCTGGGGACTCTCAAATTTAACACTAAATAAAAAAATTCCTTACAGCCAGAGCTTATGGAGGTATTTTCTCAATTAAGTATCCCTTCTTTCAGATAAATCCACTTTATGTGTCACGTTGACACAAGACTAGGCAGCACAGCACCCACTATTCTTTGTTCACTATTATATTTTCTAGATGAATTTGTTTTTCTTGTGGTTGTGGTTTGTTTATTTCTTTTCATAGCTAACATACATCCTAAAATTATGCAAACTACTCTCCTTCCTAAATAGTTACAGATACATACTATAGATATATCTGTATTTTTAGCAGAAATACTGTTTACTTACAGAGAGAAGATGCATGTGTTTATACAGCCATATTTATTTTATTAAAAAGGACCACTCTTATTCTGTATAGGTAGCATTTTTATGCCTGGGACAATATGTGTATGTAAGTGATTTGAAATCTTCATTATTACCTACATGATAGTATATTGTATACTAATTCAATGCAGGGCTATTGAATCATTATTTCCCTTTTTACAGTTCTAAAATTGGTTTTAATGATACATTCCTGTGTGAAGAAGCCAAATTATGTTCCCATATCTTTAATAAGTAAAATCAAAGTACTCACTGAGGATATTAGCAAGTTACTGAGATTAATTTTGCTATATTTATTAAGAATGTATATTCTGCACATTTTAAACAGAATGGATGGAATATTGAACTTAATGCAATATGTAGTGGTTGGAGATATGAAGCAGAATAAAACAATGTAAAGTGAGTATGGGAATTAGATATTATGAGGATGAACTATGCTTATTGCAAGTTGGTCTAATCTTAACCCTTTCAATTGTCTGTATTTAAATATTTAAGATGGAAATTTACCATATGTAGTTTATTTGTACTAATTGTCAAAATGATACCAATACCTTCAACTTTAATTTTTTTTTTAAAAGTGCACATCTGTTACATGATTTTTTAGCCAAGTTTAGATTAAGGAATTGAAAGATCTTTCCTATGTTTCAGAAATATTTAATACTCTATAAATCTTAGTATATGGCTATTTTTAGAAAGGATATGGGTAAATACTTAATTGATGTTTTATGAAAAGTGTTGAGAATTGAAAGCTATTATTATTTCTTTTTACATGATTTGCTTGTATTGAAAACTCAGAGAAAGCTGCTAAAATGTGGGCCTAGCATACATGAAGCTTGTTTCAATCTCTAGCATGACCATAAAAGGAAGGAAAGATATATTATTCATCTGTTAAGATCTTCCTCCTTGAAATTTCACACAATTTTTTTTCCAACTCTTGGCAGATTTAGAACTTAGTCAATCAGTGCAGAAATTCTAAGTTCTTGCAGAAATTCTGTTGTTTATTAACACAAGACCCATATGCTTTAAATACTTAATGTGAGAAGTTGAAAGTTACATCTCTGGATAATGTAAAAGCTGTCCGTTAGTCTCATTCATGGGGAATGCAGGAGATTGCATTGAATTCATTAGCACTATCTAAAAAATAGTTCATATTATTATATAATTATTAGTTCAATAAAAATTTGATTCACTATATATGGACTTTATTAGCTATATATAAAAGGATATAAAAGTCACAAAATTGAGAGAAGTGCCATGTATCCCATGCTGTTCCATGGATAAAAGTAGAAGAATTGACTGAAAGGAAGGAGACAAGTTAAAGGAGGGACTGGGAGATGGGAGAGAAACATTGGGGTGAAGAGAGGACAAAATCTCACTGTGAAAATGATGTACTTTTATTCCAACAAAAATTAATAATATTTTAAAAATAAAGACTTGGTAATAATATTGAGTAACATGGTATTATAGCCAGTCCTTTGTGATTTGAACAGTTATAATCTTATCGATCTTTCTGTGTATTTTCTCTGCAGTGTCAGTGCCATTCTGGAATTGTACATTAAAAGACTCTTTTATGTGGTGTCGACTTCCTGTTGAGTTCCCTCAGTATAGAATGTTGTCCCAAGAGAAAGGAGACCTACCCACACTGTGCTCAACACCTACATCATTCTAACGAACTCTATACAAATTTTCAATATTGAAGAGTAATTGCTCTATCGCCTCTATGATCTGTACTGTTCTATGTGTAAAGGTTAATATATGAACATTACAATAAGAAAAAATATTCTAAAGGTATTTGATGGAAAATAATGAAAAAATTTGTTGATCATATTCATATTTATATAGATGACATATACTAATTTAGTTATAAATTGATGTATTAGGCTGAGGAAGTAAAAACATTAAAAGTCTTCTATGCCAATGTTTCATTTAGCAATGGGCACTCCATAACTCTGTATATATTTTAAAACTTATGATTGCATATTTTATATTATTTACAACAATTTTAAATTTAAATATATTTTGTTCATATTATTATACTCCATCTAGTCCTACCAGATCCTCTCCTCCTCCTTACCCAAATAACTTTCAGTTTTCTTTAAAAATAAACAAAAACACAATACAAGCCCTACCAAAACAAAAAAGAAAAAAATCTTGCCCCCCCAAGACAAACAAACCAAAAACCCACTGAAATGTAACCAAATAAAAGCACACATGAACACACACATACACACAATGTGAAATCCATTAAATGTTAGTTTACTCCTGAACATGAGGCCTGTCCTGGAGTGGTTGATATACTCAGTCTGCCTATCTCTATCGGAGAAAACTGATTATCTCCCTCCAGCAGGTATAAGAGTTCATTTATTAACATTTACACTAGTGGCTAGATTTTCACTCACACATTTTTAATATATAAATGAGCAATGAAATATAATAAGAAAATAAAAACTATCATTTTGGAGTTGAACAAGACAAACCAACAAAAGAAAAACAGTCCCCAAAAGGCCCAAGAAACAGAGACCCATTCAAATTTTTACTTGGGAATTCCATAAAAACACTAAATTAGAGGCCAAAGTATATACACAGAGGACAGGTTCAGAATGGTGCAGATCCTGTGCATGCTGCTTCAATTTCTGTGGGTTCATATAATCTGTGTACAGTTGATTTAGAGGGCTTTGTTTTCTTGATGACCTTCATCCCCTCTAATTCTTACTCTCTTTGCACCTCCTCTTCCACAGGGTTCATTGAGCATTGATGGAGTCAGGGGAGGCGAGGGATTTGATGGAAACATCTATTGAGGGCTTAGTGTTCTAAGGCCACTCAGGTTCCATGTAATATGTGGCTGTTGGTCTCAACAACATCTTCACAATGGCCTCAAAATATATGAATTATCTTGGCACAGCTCTAACCAAGCAAGTGAAAGATTTCTTATTAAAGAAAATTAAAGGAGAAATCAGAGGTAGAAAGATCACCCATTCTCGTCAGTCGGAAGGAGTTAACAGTAAAAATGGCCATCCTATTAAAAGCAATCTTCAAATTCAATGAAATCTCCATTAAAAATTCCAGCACATTTTCTCACAGATCTTTAAAGTGCATGTTAAGCTTCACATAGAAAGAAAAATTAAAACAAAGCAAAACAATATAAAAGAAAAATCAAGACAGCTAAAACAATCCTGAATAAAGAACTGCGTGAGGTATCACCATCCCCAACTTCAAGTTCTACTACAGAGTTATCATAATAAAAATAGCATGGTATTGACACAAAACCAGACATGATCCTTGGAATATAATTGATCCAGACATAAGTCTATATACCGACAGATACATGAGTTTTGATGAAGAGGATAGAACTACACACTGGAATTAAGGATATTAACTTCTATGCAATTTGACAAGATGTGGTGTGGGGCAGTGGGCAGTTCTGACAGCCGGAGTCCAGTAGAGCAGGCACCTCGGAACCCCCATAGACCAACTGAGCAAAGTAAATTTGTTGACAAGGGACGGTAGAAGTTCGGTGATAGCTCCTTGAGGCCAATGGCTCAGATTTCAGCCCAGACCCCTCACAGCTGCCTCTGCAGGAGACGTGTGCTCTATCAGGCAGACAATGCCTCAAGCTCCCAGCATTCTAGCTGGACCTTACATACAGTCATCTGATCACAAGCCAGGCATGCCACGCCCCATACAATAAAAGGGGTTGTTTGCCCCCTCCTCACTCTCTTACTCTTCTCCTCTCTTCTCTTTTTTTCTCTTCTCTGCCTTTCTCCCTCTCCTTCCTTTCTCTCTCTCTCTCTCTCTCTCTCTCTCTCTCTCTCTCTCTCTCTCTCTCTCTCTCTCTCTCTCATTCCTCACCTTTCTTTCTCTCTACTTAACCAGCATATTTCTCCTTCCTACAATACAATAACTCATTCCCACCTTGCCTCCTTTTTAAGTCACTGTGCAGCAAACTGGTCATCACCTGGGGAGAGAGAGACCTGGACCTCAGCAGCAGGCACCCTGCCTCAAGGGAGAAAGAGAGAGCCATAGGCCAGGCCACCAGTAACAGGCCCCTGCTTTTGGAACAACATTGTGGTTCTCTGTAATTGCTTCTATTTGAGGCAAAAAATTAATTTTTTGATGAGGGATGAGAGCTAACTAATCAGCAGATATAAGGATAAATATTTAGGAAGTAGTTGGTTACTATATCAAAGTCTCATGGATTATCATGGAAGAATAGGTAGAAATATTATAAAATCAAGGTGACCAGGAAGATGATACTGCTGAATAGTGTCTTCTAGATATAACAGTGATATTACACCCACTAACTCATGCCAATATGGTTGCCTTCATAAAACCTACAAAGATGATACCTCTCAATATTCTAGCATGGAAAGTGGAAAGGCTCAGAAGGCCTCACCTATCCTAATCTATCAGTTTCATGAGAGGGAGAGGCAGCTTTCATTATGATGGTGCTACCACAGGACTGAACTCCACACGCTAATTTGGTGATAGGTTCCTCTTGACATTGCACCATGACAGCAGCTTCCAGAGTTGGGTGATTCACCCTACTTCTCAAAGCCCTCTATGTTCCTCACTGCTGTGAAGTAGTTTGGTGCAGAGGGACAAGCCTGGGTTTTCCTGTGGTCTACTCAGTCTCAGGAATTCATTCTCATGTAGGGACATGGATCCATGGTTGAGGTCCTCTGCCCAGCAGCATGTTTCTTTGGATACTGGGCTTGCATCTCCTTTCAATTTTATCTTTATGGTCTGTGGGGCAGTTGTCTGTTCAGGCAACCTGGGCCCAGTATAGTAATAGGCCTAGAACCCCGGATCCCCAGTGGGCAATATTTATGCCTACAAGGGATGGAAGGAGTTCTGTTATAACTCCTGGGACCTTGGCTCATGTTTCAGTCCCAACCCCACACAACGGCCCCAGAAGGAGAGGTGTGTAATATTGATCAGGCCCTCTTACATGCAAATCAAGACTCTCAGCCCAAACCAATGAGACATAACTGCTGTCGAAATCTGAATGACCCCCAAAACTGTATATATGTGTATATACATATCCATACATATATATGTATGGATATATGTATATCCATATGTATATGTATATGTACATATACATACATGCATACTTACATACACACACACACACACACACACACACACACACACACACATATACTATTCAGAGAAGTGTAAAGGCACAAAAGATCTACTCTGTCGTCTGAGCCTTTTGTTGTAAGAGCTGTAACACTTGGGAAGAGGTCTGCTCTCAGTGGCCTGAAGCTGTGCCTTCACTGGATAGTTGGGCTCTTGTTGGCCCAGCCAACCCCACTCCATTCGATTCAGTACAGGGCAGCACAGAGAAACAGAGAGGCCTGGAAGACACTGCAGAGACAGCCCCGCCTGTGCTTGCTTCCCTTCACCAGGCCTCTTGCACCAGGTAGGGCAGAGATCTCTATGGAAAGCCTCCAGCACACAGGCCCACAATGCTCCTCCATATTAAAAAAAGAAAAGACTCCCCTGTCTTGAAAATACCAAAAAA
>NW_022196896.1:54791250-54797925 GCF_008632895.1 Mastomys coucha | reverse complement strand
AAAAAGGACTCTCTACCTAGATGGTTAAAAGTAACAAGCAAGTTTGAGAACTTCCTGTAGACTTACAGAAGAGAGACTATCAAGTATTCTTTGTAGTTCTCCTTTCTTATCTTTTTAGTTCTACAGTATCTAACACTCATTTTGTCATCAACTACCAAAAAGAAATATAGAAATTAACATTTAGAAAAATAATAGGTCTATTGAAAAAGGAAAGGTAGAAACTAGAATCCTAGGTCCATTTCAAAGCATCCTATATTTTCATTTGAAGACTGTGAACTTAGGTAACAGAATCACTTCTAGTTCCCTCCCTATAGGAACCCAGCTGGATCTCTCCTGCCTATAGAAGAAGGCCCATTTGGATCTCCAAAACATCAGTTCATGCATCAATCACTGAATTTTAGTCCAATTTTTGTTTAGTTCAGGGTCTATTTTCTAAATAGTCTTATAAGCTTGGAGAGGAAAGAGAAGGATATTGGTCTTGTTTAATTTTCAATCACCACTGGAAGTCTCAAAAAAGGAATTTCTTTTGTTTGTCATTGTACTAGTGAAAGGAGAAGTTATTCTCCAAATTTTGACTGTGTTTACATTCTTAGAATTAGTTGATAGCTGTGTTCTTTCACAAGGTTTTGGCTTTCTGGTCTGTATTTTAAGCTTCTGAAATTTCCTATCATAGACATTGTATTATTATTATTATTATTATTATTATTATTATTATTATTATTGTTGTTGTTGTTGTTGTTGTTAATTTAATTGTTTAATTAATTAAATAAAGTGATTTAATAATATAATAATATAAATATAACTACATGGTATATATATTGAAGTATGTTAAGACCACATTCTCTTGAGAAATGTAACCTGAAAAAGATATTGCTATCTGTTTTTTAAATTTTACTTATTTATTTATATTTCAAATGTTATCCCTTTTCCTGGTCCCCCCTCCCAAAACCCCTATCCATTGTCTATGAGGGTGTACCCAACCCCTACACCCACCCACTCCTGCCTCCCAGCCCTGGCATTCCCCTACAGTGGGGCAATGAGCCTTCATAGGACCAAGGGTCTTTCCTCCCATTGATGTCCAAACAGGCCATCCTCTGCTACATATGTGGATAGACCCATGGGTCACTCCATGTATACTCTTCGGTTGGTGGTTTAGTACATTGGAGCTCTGGGTGATCTAGTTGGTTGATATTGTGTTCTTCCTATGGGGTTGCAAATCTACTTAGCTCCTTCACTCCTTTCTCTAACTCCTCCATGGGGTCCCCATGCTTAGTCCAATGGTTGGCTGCAAGCATCCGCCTCTGTATTTGTCAGGCTCTGGCAAAGCATCTCAGGAGACACCTATATCAGGGTCCTGTCATCAGCAAGTACTTCTTGGCATCAGCAATAGTATCTGGGTTTGTTGTCTGTATATGAGATGGATTGCCAGGTGGAGCAGTCTCTGGATGGCCTTTCCTACAGTCTCTGCTCCACACTTTGTCTCCATATTTCCTTTAGACAAGAGCAATTCTGGGTTAAAAATTTGGAGATGAGTTGGTGATCCCATCCCCCAAACAGGGGCCTTGCCTAACCTCTGGAGATGGTCTCTACAGGTTCTCTCTCCCCTTTGTTGGGCATTTCAGCTAATCTCATCCTTGTTGGGTTTTGAGAGCCTCTTGCTTTTCTGGCATCTGGGACTTGCTGGTGGCTATCCCCAGTTCCCCATCCCTACACATCTCTGGTTAAATTCCTGACTGTCTGTATATCATCCCTATCACCTCTGACACCTGATCCTGCCCCCCTTTTACCCCTTCCCCTCCTCTCTTCCTTCCAAGTCCCTCTAACCCTCTACCTCTCATGAGTATTTTTATTTTCCACTCTAAGCAGTACTGAAGCATCCACACTTTGGTCTTCCTTCTTTTTGAGCTTCATATATGGTCTGTGAATTACATCTTGGTTATTCTAAGCTTTTGGGCTAATATCCACTTATCAGTGAATGCATACCATATGTGTTCTTTTGTGACTGGGTTACCTCATACAGGATGATATTTTCTAATTCCATCCATTTGCCTAAGAATTCCATAAAGTCGTTATTTTTAATAGCTAAGTGGTACCCCATTGTTTAAACATTTACCAGACATTTGCAAGCTGGTACAACCACTCTGGAAATCTTCTGGCAGTTCCTCAGAAAATTTGTACATAGAACTATCTAAGGACCCAGCTATACCACTCCTGAGCGTATACCCAGAAGATGCTCCAACATGTAATAAGAACACATGCTGTACTATGATCATAGCAGCCTTATTTATAATAGCCCGAAGCTGGAAAGAACCCAGATGTCCTTCAACAGAGGAATCAATACTGCTATCTTAAGAAATGTAGGCTTACACAAGGAAATTCCAATACTATCTGCTTCCAGACTTGAACATGTCATCCTATGTTTTTACAGAACACTAGAGAGTCAGGATTTGGAAATAAACAGCATCCTAGGCTTCCTTACTTCAGCATAGCATTTTTTACTAGCTGTTGTCTGACAAAGCACCTCCTTTGTTATGGTGACATAGGCAATCTATAAACGATGGAAAATATAAACTGATTGAATTGTAGAAGATTAAATGTGTCATCAACTATACTCAATGCTACTAAATTAGAAAATTATTTTAAAGTAGAAAAATAAAATTTGGATAATGATTGAAGGCTGTTTATACAATCAACTATATAAATTGTTAAAAGAGATATCATTTACACTTACATAATTATTCACAAATATTGTAGTTATATTGTCTTTCTTTTTATAGTTATTCTACAGTGGGTTATAGTTGGATGTTAAATCAGCAAAGATTAAAAATTGCTTGTGCTTTGAAAACAGTGCAACACTCACTAACATTTGTTACTGAGAGTCTGAAAAGATGACCCTTCCAAAAGTGTAAAAGAACAGAATACATATTTAATAATTCTTTAAACTTCTCTATTATTTTAACTTTTGGCCTAAAACATTCATATGATGAAAAAAATCATTTCAGCACAGTTAAGTAGGTCAAACTGAACCTACTGTATAAAATACTGTGTGGCTGACATTTTCTCAGCATCATAGTATGTTATGTTAAGGGACTTGACTATAGCACTAAGCTTCAAAAGACAAAAAAAATTAATTTCAACTGGTATTGCACTCAATCCAGGTATATTAACATGGAAGAGAACAGAGACTACTTAAAGAAAATGTAGAAACTGAGAGAATTAGAGGCAGCTTTAGCTATCTGTGTTAGGCTCCCTTTAATAACTTTGTCACCTTAATATGAAGTTATCAATGTAGCATAAATTAACCAAAAACAAAGCAAGACAAAAAGTTTATTTTTAAAACGAGACATTAAGAATCCTGCTAACAGGCTGGAGAAGTGGCTCAGCAGTTCGGAGTACAGATTTGATTTCCAGAGGACAGTGTTTGATTTCTAACACCCACAGGTGGCTCAAAACCATCTGTAGTTCAAGTTCCAGAAAATCTGATAGCCACTGTACATATGACACAGACATACTTGGAGTCAAAACACCCACACAATGCAAAACATAATGAGAAAGTTTTAAAACTTAATGAGTAAAATAATAAAAATAGCCATGTTAAAGTTACAAAATCATAAATGTTTTATCAGTCTTTGTACTTCTAATTTTTGTAGAAAACCTTTCCTAGTGGTGATAGCTGTGTTTGATTGTCAAATTGAACTGCATATGGAATTAATTGAACCAAAGAGGGTGGGTGCACCTGTGAGGGACTTTTTTTTTAACTTCTTCATTAAATCATTTGAAATGAAAAGACCCACTTTTTAAAGTGACTATATGTTTCATTTCTCCCGTAAACATACATAGGAGTTGTAAATCTGAGCAAGCATATAAGCTGCATGCTTAACCTTTTGAAGAACTGCCAGGTTGTTTTTGATTCTTCTCCTTCTTCTCCTCCTCATCCTTCTTCATTTTTAGAAAATATTCTTCTCCTATATTACATCACAACCAACGTCGTCCTTTGAGAATTTGTCCTTTGAGTCCCTCCTCACCCACATTCCCTCTCCTCCAGATCCACTTCTCCTCTAAAAAGGGAAGGCCTCCCAGGAATATCAACTAGACATGCCATATCAAGTTTATGTAAGACTAGGCACCTCCCCTCATAGTAAAGCTGGTAAAGGCAACCCAAGAGGAGAAAAAGAATCCTAAGAGCAGGCAAAAGAGTCAGGGACAGCCCCCACTTCCACGTTTAGGAGTCTCACAAGAAACACCAAGCTACACAACCATCACATACCTGCAAAAGACCTAGGTCAAACCTACCTAGGCTTCCTGTTCATCAGTTCAGTTTCTGTGAGCCCTATAAGCCCTGGTTAGCTGATTCTGGGCATTTTCACCTTGATTCCTCTAGTTCCTACAGTTCTTCCTACCTCTTTTCACATGATTCCCTGAGTTCTGACTAAAGTTTGGATGTAGGCCTCTGCATCTGTTTCCAACAGTTGTTTCCTGAAACCTCTCTGATGACAATTGGGCTAAGCACCAATCTATGAGTATGGCAGAAGATCATTAGGAGTAATTTCATTTATTTATTTACTTATTTACTTACTTACTTACTTACTTGCTTACTTGCCAGTCATGTTTCATTCTATCTTAGGTCTCTGGGCTATCTAGCCTCTAGTTTCTGGCCCTCCAGGCAGTGTCAGGTGTGGGCTCCCTCTCAAGGCTTGAATCTCAAGATGGACCAAATTATTGGTTTGCCACTCCCACAATTACTGCACTATTTTTACCCCAGCATATCTTACAGAAACAAAAGCTTGTAGGCCAAATGTTTTGTGGCTGTGCTTGTGTTCCAATCCCTTCAACAGAAGCCTTGGCTTGTTAGAGAAGATGAGCAGTTCAGGCTCTTTATCCTCCACTGCTAGGATACTTAGTTAGAGTCACCCTCATCGATTCCTGCAAGTTTCCATTGCACTAGGTTCTAGCTTGTCTAGATGCCCTATCCCACCGATTCCAGTTGTTTCTCTCAGTACTCTCTCCATCTGCCTACCAGCCCCAAGTGATCCCTTCAGATTCACCCCCAACCAGAGACCAGTCCACCTGTGAAGTCTACTTTATTCTTTCTTCCAAGAGAGACTCATTTGTTCCCCCTAGAGTGTTCCTTATTATTTAGCCTATCTGGGATTGAAGCATGATTACTCTCTACTTTCTAGTTATTATCACTTATAAGTCAGCATATACCATGTTTGTCTTTTTAGGTCTGGCTTTAAAATATTAAGGATGACTTTTTTTCTAATTCTATCCATTTTTCCTACAAATTTCAAGATATTATTTTTTAAACAGCTGTGTAAAACTCCATAGTGTAAATGTACCACATTTTATTTTAATCTATCCAAAGGTTGAAGGACATCTAGGTTGTTTCTAGTTTCTTCCTATTACAAATAAAGCTCTATGAGCATACTTGAACATACACACACACACACACACACACACACACACACACATATGTATATATATATATATATATATATATAGATAGATAGATAGATAGATAGTTATAGAGATAGAGATAGAGCAATAAAGATAGATATAGAGAGATAGAGATATATAGATACATATAGTGTTAAGATGAGGCATCCCTTGAGTATATTTGGGGCAAAGGGAGGGGAGGACCTTGGTGGGAGAGAGGACAGGGGAGAAAAAAAGAATATAATCAGAGATTGTATATATGTGTGGGGGATGGTTGGGTGTGGGATGGGATTGAAGCCCTGAGGGCCAGCAGAAAGACTGAAAACAGGAAACTTCAGGAGGTAAGAGGTGGGGAGATCCTTTAGAAAGTATAAGAAACTTGGGAGGTGAGAGACTCCCAGGACTCAAAGGGAGGGGCTTTGGATGAAGTGCTCTATAGTGGGAAGGAGAAGTAATAGAGTCCACCTCCAGTGGAAGGACAAGACATCAAGTGGAGGGATAGGGTTGCCATCCCACAGTCAAAAGCTCTTACTCATAATTGTTCCTGACTGAAATAACTATAGGGACAAAATTGGAGAAGATCCTGAGGAAAAAAGGAATTCCAGCAAAAGAGCCAAAGTGGGATTCAGCTGGAGGGGAGGCCCCAGGGCATGACACTGTTACTGATGCTATTGTGTGCTTGCAGACAAGAACCTAGCATGGCTGCCCTCCAAGAGTCCCAACAAGCAGCTCACAGAGCCAGATGCAGATACTAGCACCCAACTAATAGAGAGAAGCTGGAGACCTTTGTGGTTGAATTGGAGAGAAGCTGGAAGAAGCAGAGGAGGAGGACAGCCCCATGAGAAGAGTAGCCATCTGAACGGACGTGGACCCCTGAGATCTCTCAGACACTGAGCCACCAACCAGGAAGCATACACCAGCTGATATGAGGCCTCTGATGCATGTAGAGCAGAGGACTGCCTAGTCTGGCCCTCAGTGAGAGATGATAGACTTAACCCTTAAGAGATGTAAATCCCCTGGCAGTGGGGAGGTCTCATGGGATGGGGGTGTTGGCTGGGGACATACTTTTGGAAACTAGGGTAGTGGTGAAGGAGATATGGGATGGGGAGTGGTTGGGCGCAGATCAGAAGGCAGACGAAGACTAGACTGTAAAAATGGATTAAAGAAATTTTTTTTTCTTTTTTTTTTATTTTTTATTTTTTTATTTTTTATTTTAGATATTTTCTTTATTTACATGCG
>NW_022196896.1:54775934-54790853 GCF_008632895.1 Mastomys coucha | reverse complement strand
GTCTTTTCTCTAATTCCTTCACTGGGGACCCTGCACTCAGTTCTATGGATGGCTGTGAGCCTCTACATAAAAAAAAGACAGAGTAGAATAGCTAGGTCTTAAGATTGACTCCTAATGTTCTGGAAAACCACCGTATTATTTTCCAATGTGTCTGTACAAGTTTGTACATCCAGCAGCAATGGAGAAGTGTTCCCCATTGCTCCAAATCCTTGTATGAGTTTTTACTTGAGTTTTTGGTCTTATGCCATTCTCATATGTGTAATCTGGAGTCTCAGAGTTGTTTTGATTATCATTTCCCCGATGGCTAAGAATGTTGATCATTTCTTTAAGTGTTTCTCTGTCATTAGGGATTCCTCTGTTGAGAACTGTCTCAACAGTTCTTAGATCTGCATCCCAGTCTTAAATTAGATTATTTGGTTTGTGGATGTCAAGTTTCTTGAGTTCTTATTAATAAATTTAGGAAATTAGCCCTCTGTCAGAGGTGAAAATCTTTTCTCATTCCACAGGCTGTCAGTTTGTCCTATTGATGGTGTCCTTTGGTTTAGAGAAGCTTTTTAGTTTATGAGGTCCCATTTACTAATTGTACATCTTAGCGGGTGTGCTATTGGTGTTATGTTCAGGAAGTTGCCTCCTGAGTCACTGCATTCAAGACTAACTTTCTCTTCCATCACGTTTAGTGCATCTGATTTTATACTGAACACTGATGACAAGCTTGAACATTCAACCTCATGAACAGAACAACTACAGGATTCTTGGAACTTCCACTCATACACTACCATTATTTGAATACCTGAACCACCTAACCCTACCCCTGAGTTCTGTTCTACTAGAGAACCTTGACTAATAAACTAGTCAATCCACAAATATAGTATTTTATTTTTTTTATAGGCAAAATGCATTTAGTAAAAATAACATTATTTTAAGTTCTATTTGTGGTATTTTTCACTACTATTTTAATCATTTGACAATGATATTAGTTTGTCAGTAGCTATATTGTAATACACAATACAGCTCATTTTCAATTAGGCAAACCTCATCACTAGTATGTTGTAATACATCTGTCATCCTAGCACTTTGTATGCAGTCAGGAGAATAATGATTTCATGGCCAGCTTTAACCACAGAGTGGATACTTGCTACATACATACATGCACACACACACACACATGCACGCACACATGGGCACACACACACACACATGCTTGCATGTGTGTGTGTGTGCATGTATGTTAAAGCTTCTGCCATATGTCAAACTTTTTATAAAGTAATAAAAATAAAATAAAGTCTATCTATACAATCATCTGTAAGAAGTTTTCCAGAGAGAGAGATAAAAGCACTTGCCAAATAAACCACAAAAATGATGGCTTAATAAAATAAGGTACCATCAAGAGTATGACAAAGAAATACAGAGAAATTTTTCCATGTACTGATATTTACCTTGTAATCTTGAGCTATTTGTTCTCTCCCTCAGTTGTGGGATAAATAGCACTCTAACTACCTCAAGAACTTACGAACAATTGTAGCTATTTAAACAGGATTTTATATGTTAGAGATTGTGTAGTTAAAAGGAACCACTATGCAGAAAATTTATGCAATATAAACATTAAAGCAATAGTCCTGATCTATTATACCAAACCCAACACTCCTAAAAAACACAGAGTAAACCAGACCTTGCAGTTGGATATGTTCCTAATATACATGTCTGTTATTGATCTGATCTGAATATTCTAGAAGATAAAAAACAAATGTAATTTTAGCACTTCACTTTGATATTGAAAAGAGATGATCTTGACTTTTAAAAATGAAACTGAAACTGTAATATATTTTTGCTTATTGAAGCATTTCCTGTGAAGATTTTCAATTGCATACCAAAAGAGAACTTAGATAAATTTTATAGATTTATACACATTTGGATATATTTACATTTTGTGTAAAATTGTTTCTTGAATGTCAGTGAGTATACAAATATGTTCCACAACTTTGGAGGTTTTATATTTTCATAATTTTATCTAGTTTTGAATGGAAATATTAAGCTATAATTCAAGATGTCTTTTTAGGAATTGTGCAGTAAATAAGTTTGATGTCAAAATTGTGATCAATTTGTTATGCAGACGTCTGAAAACATGCTTTATAAGTCTATTCAATAGGTTCATAAACATTAGTAGCATCAGATAAAACATATATCATCTGAAATACCATTGCATAAAAAAATCATTATAGCTAGTATTGATACATTTGATTTTAGTGAAATAAAACTTTGGAATAAGAAACTTACAAGAAGACACACACACAGAATAGTAAAGGTATATAATGTATAAACAGAAAGGTGAAAAACAGCCCTTGTGAATTTAATATGTACTTATATTCACTTGCTTCAAATATTAAAATAAAACCAAGAAACCGTGTTAGTTTAGTTTATCTCTTAGATGTTATTCCAACTAAACATTTTATTTAATATGTGAAATCACATTAAATTCTCAGCAATTAAGTAAAAGGGTATGGGTTGATTCTTGGTTGTTAAGAAAATTGTTAATCACACAAGGTTATGAATCTAATTGTGTGAAACAATTATGCCTGAACACACACACACAAACACACACACACACATACATACAAGCACACAAATCAACATCAACAACAACAAAGCTGTTCTACCAACACAAATCACACCATTAAGTGCGGTCAACCATCCAGCTACATAAGCCAATGGTCCCAATGGGATGGGTGCAACATACTTTCACTCCTAGAAGCACAATTAAATCCACATTTGCAGCTGCTGGCAGTTCCACTGTGGCATCTTAATTTAGGAAAGTGTCTTTGAAACAGAGGTAACTAAGGAAAAAATATGCCTATAGAGAAAAAAAAGTCCAGAATTCAAAATGAGCACAAGAGTAGAATCAAAATTGTTCACCACTTAAAACTACAGCTATGGGATTATTTTAAACTTCTAATCAGTTTGGGGACTTAGTTGATTTCCAAGCAGCATCCTTTAATTCAAATGGCTCAGGATAGTCTGACTATAAAAAACTATCAAGTAAGTAATTAAAAGTGCCCATGTTTTATTTGTAACTGGTGTGTGTACTGAGATATTTGGATCTGCGGCTTCTCACTAGGTACTTTATTTTCTCTAGTTTTATGTGTTTTATACCGAGAAACATTTTTCTGCCTTTTATTGTACTTGAAGAGTTGACTTCTGGGTCCTATATCTCAGGTGTCCCTTCTATAAACTTTCCTTTTGCTTGTGACATAAGAGCATAGGAGGCATCGGAAACAGAGGAGTCAGAGTTTCTGCTCCTCAATTTTGTCCCCTGAACCATAAAACATTTAGGAATAATAAGCAAACCCACCAAGCCTTTGGTCAACATTTTTCTCAGCAGCAATCAGACATAGACTTTCTGGAAGCTATTCAGTTCCAATCTCCCTTAATACATTCAACTCATTGTCCTCCAAAATTTGTTCCCAGAGAGAAAGAATATTGAAATAGTCATTTTAAGCTTATTTCAGAACCATTTTATTGATGTAAACTCATGTATGAAAACTTGCATCAAGAGCAGGTGTTCAGCTGGATGCAGTTTCACAAGCTGATTGGTAGAACCAACATCCAGAACTAAGCAGTTGTTTACCTACCATCACACAGGGCTCCTTGGGTCCCAATCTGTCACTGTCCTCAGGGGTGAAAAATTACCTTGTTTTCTAATGCCAAAGTTACCTTGTTATTTTAGTTGAATTAAATGTAATCAAAGAATGTATACTTTCATCTCCTCCTATAACGCTATTTTATGTTTATATGTAAAAGAAATAAAAGATGGTTCCATTCTTTTCTAGATAGACAATCAGATACTTAGTAAACTTCTTGTTATTAAACAAGTTTCCTCTAAAATAATTTCTGCTGTCAGTAGATCCAGATACTCATGCTGCCTAATGCAGGTAATAGGTGGGAGAGATTCTTCTAAGCTATGAATGCTATCTGCCCTATTCCATTATTGTCTCATTCCCATGGGTTGTTTTAAAATGTCCTCCCTGAGGTAGGTTTACAACCTCTATTTCTCACTCAAGTTAACTCAAATGTAGTTAAATTATAGATAGATCTAGGAGAGAGTTGGACCACAACATTTATTACTTGATTTAGACCCAATATTCAGAATCCCAGTATAAGGGTCTATGTCTTTCAATCAGGTTACTTATGCAAAACATCTTTTCCTTTAAAAATGCAGTTTAACTTTGTTTAAAGCACTAGGATCAGCAGGAAATGATCCACTGTCCAAGATATTATCACTTAAATAAAGCAATTATATTGAATATTTATTGAAAGGTCCACTCTCAAATTATAATCACAATTGTTCATGAGTCATGTAACAGAGTTTCAATGTCAATATTTAAACTTTCCTTTATTTCTCCTAACACATCCCCCTTCTTTTTTTGTTTCCCCACATAATTACTACTTCTTTGTATGTCTTTTGCTTTTCCTATATAATTGTTCTATATTTATTCATTCTCTGATTTCTCCCATAGTCTTCAATATGACCATGGTTTTGCTATCAGCTCTTTCAAAACCATTTTCTTTCCAATGCAGCAGTTGGAACTCAATGATTAACTTTCTGATATCAAAGCTGTACACACATAGACACACACACACACACACACACAATGTCTCTTTTTCTGCTAATTTTGCCTTCCCTGGGTGCTATCGTGTGATTTATTTGTTTTCCTAAGGAAAATCAGGTCTTTTAAGTCAATCTAACCAAAAAAAGAAAAAAAAAGCATAGGTGGGAGTAAAAGTGATATCTTCTCCTACCATCATTGCACATGATATCAGATAAAACTCTGAAACAGTTTAAACAACCACGGTGCTTTACATACCAATAGTTTTGTAAAGTTAAGGGTATCTCTGACTAATGTATGTTTCTCTTGGCTACTTTTCTATTACTATGATAAGGCACCATGGCAGAGGCAATTATAAAAGAAAGTGTTTAACTAAGAGCTTACAGTTATCCAGGGTCAGAACACACGTTAGCACAGTAAATGCATGCAAGAAGGAATAGGTGGGAGCTCCTGTTTTGATATGAAAGCAGGAGGCAGACAGAGAGAGACCACACTAGGGATGGCAAGTCTTTTGAAAGCTCAAAGACTCCCTGCCTCCCCAGTGACACACCCTTTTCCAGTAAGACCATGTTTACTAATCCTTCCTGACTAGTTTCACTAACTGGGGATCAACTATCCAAATATATGAGCTTATGGGGGAGATTCTCATGCAAACTCTTACAACTTTATGCCCATCTTAAAATCAGCTATAAAATAACAGATGGTAAGACCAGATGTGTTTACCATTCTAAATGCAATGGGAACTGATAGAAGGGAGCTAATGAATGAGGCAGGGGAAAGTCTCATGCAATAGCCAACTTTATGTAGAAGATCAACCAATTTATACTCTGAGTTAAGTAGAATCACATGAGTGAAGTGTACCATCACAAGGAAAAGCTGCATGTGGTGGTCAAGCCACATGACCAAAATAATTTTTTCCATAACACATACAAACAAATAACAATAGACAGTTGTAGTGAACAATCTGAAGTAAACTCACTCCTATCTGCCTTACTTGAGAGGATCACAAAATCAGAATCCAAGAACAATTCTTAACTGAGAAGAAATTGAGTCACAAGTCTAATTTTATTTCTTGGAGATTTCCCCTGGTCAGTCAGAATTCCCTACATAGGCTTCCATTCTTGAACCTTGTTTTGACATAGGTATATCATTTCAATTCTAATATGAGGAGATAAGGACACTTACCATACAAACAAATGTAAAATGCACTCTTAATCAAGAGCATGATACGTCACACATTTGCTCTGCTTCATATAAAGAATAAATATGTGACAGAAATAAGAATCACATTATATAGGTGAAACAAGCATGTTTTAAATAAAGAAATGCAACATGTACACTATCTAATTTGTTTTGGTTGTAACCATGTGAAAAAGGAATTGCAAGAGGTTGTTTACAGCCAAATTATAGAAGGACCATGAATAGTTTTACCAAATGTAAGAAATGTAAAGAAATGTAAAGAAAGCATGGGAATATCAGTAGTGCAAGTAGAAGTTTAGCATGTGAGTACAATTTTAAGTTATTCATTGTGAGTTAATGTATCTGTATGTAAGTAAGTGCACCTATGTACATGTGTGCATGTAGAAGTGGAGGTTAGAAATAGTTAGCAATAAGGAGTAACTTTTCCCCCTTATTTTTTGAGAGACAGTCTGTCACTGAACACTGAGCTCAGCGATTTGCTAGAATGCTGAGCCAGCAACATCCTTACCATGAACACTAGGTTACTGACATATGTGATCATGCCCAGCTTATATGTGGGTTCTTAGGATCCAAATGCAAAGCCCTATCTTTGTGTAGCAAGTACATTGTTGACTGAGCCTTCTCCCCTGTGCTCATATTAATTTTTAATTTAGCATACCAAACAATAGGTATAGTTACAGCATTTGCATATGCTACTGTGCCTTAGTATTGTTCATCCTCCTTCACAATCCCTGCATTTATTGGATCCTGTTGGTGGTCCCCTTCTTCACAAAAATTAGTCCATCTCTTTTTGTGCCAAATTTGTCTCAGTTAATGTTATTCTGCTGTGAAGAGGCACCATGACCATGGCAACTCTCATAAAGTAAAGAATTTAAGTGGGGCTTACTTACTTTTGGAGGTTTAGTACATTATTGTCATGGCAGGAAGCATGGTGGCACACAGGCAGATATGGTGATAGAGAAGTAGCTGAGAGTTCTACATCTGGATCAGGAGAAGAAGGTGGGGAAGGAGAGGGAGAAGGAGAGGAAGAGGGACAGAGAGAGACTGGGCATGAGCTTCTAAAACCTTAAGGCCCATACACAATAACACACTCCCTTCAACAGAGCCACACCTACCCCAACAAGGCTACACCTACTAATAATGCCACTCACTATGAGCCAATAGGGAACATTTTCATCGAACCACCACAAAACTTACTCCACATTGGCTTTTTGTTTTCCCTGTCTTCTCAAAATCTTTATCTCCCTTCTCATAATTTCTGTCTTGCTCTGTCTTTCTCTGTCTTTGTCTTTCTGTCCCTCTCTGTCTCTCTGTCTCTGTCTCTGTCTGTCTCTCTTTCTTTCTCTCTCTTTCACATACATACACACAAATGATACACACACATACATACACACACATTCATAGGTATTTAAATTTATATTCCACATATAAGACAAAACACATATTTATCTTTCTGATTATAGTTTATTTTCTCTAACAAAAATCGTTTCAGTTCTATCCTTTTTTCTCTAAATACCAATATTTTATTTCCCTTACAGCTAAAAAATTCCACTGTGCACATGTACCATATTGTTTTTCACAATAATCTATTGATGAGCAATTAGGTTGATTCCAAATTAGGCTATTGTGAATCCTGTAGCATTGAACATATGTCTTTCTGTGATATGTTGACTTAATGTCCTAAGGTGCACAGATATTGTTAAAAGTTTTAGTGTTTATGTTGATTTTCAATGCTAAAATACATAAAGATATAATAGTGGTAGCTTTTAATGACAGCATGAAAGTATATAATACATTGTAGAGATATTCACTAAAACCATGTTTATTATAAAATAAAATCTAGAATACATTTAATTGTCCATATCTTATCCTCTGCTGAGCATTCTTTACTCTTTTTAAATTCATTTCCCAGAATGAGTATTTTAGAACTTCAAAACATTATTCTAAAAAGGATGAAGATTACTGGTGAAAGTTCAAGAAAACTTGTTTTACATTTGATTGTGAGACATCTAAAAGTATTAGAATGAACTATTTTTCAACTTAAATTAAATTGTTGGAAATCCAAAATGGAACAAGTTAAAAGAGAAATGCAGGCTTCTTAGGCACTTAAACAAATGGCAACAAAGGGGGAAAAAGCATGAATAGCATTGAATTTTGTTAGCCAGTTTGATGTTCTCATTAGCCAGAAACCTTCATTTGAACCCCATTACTATATTTAAGAATCTGGTCAAAATAATAGTTTTCTAAATGTCTCTATTATTTAAAGTTCTTATGGGGGATAAAAACAAATGCAAACCCAATTGTTTTTAGATAAAAGGCACTGAAAATTGAAAGCTGTTTCTATTTTTTAAAATATTTTTTATTTAAAGATAACTTTTTTTTCTAGTTTCTGGCTATTATAAATAAGGCTGCTGTGTAGCTACTAAAAACAACTACTTCATAAAATCCACAAGCAAGTGGATGAAACTAGAAAATAACATCCTGAGTTAGCTAACCTAGACAAAAGAACACCGATGGTATGCAGTCACTGATAAGTGGGTATTAGTCCAAAAGCTCAGGAAACCCACAATGTAACTCACAGACCATTTGAAGCTTAAGAAGAAGGAAGACCAAATTGTGGATGTTTCATACCTACTTATAAAGGGGAACAAAAAAAAAAATCACAGGATGTGGAGGGAAGGAGGGACAGGTAGTGAAAGAGAAAAAGGAAGGAAAAAATGGTGGAGCAGGATCAGATATGGGAAGAGACAGGAGAGAAGTACAGAGGGTCAGGAAAATGAATAAAACATATAGCAGTGAAGGATGGGGAGCTCAGGGTTGCAACTAGAAAGTCTCAGGCCCCAGGAAAGCAAGAGGCTCCCAAGACCCAACAGGAAGGACTTCAGCCAAAATACCCAACAAAGGGGAGACAGAACCTGTAGAGACCTCCCCCAGTAGATAAGCATTGCCCCCATTCGAGGGATTGGGTCACCAGACTATCTCAAAAATTTTAACCCAGAGTTGTTCCTGTCTAAAGGAAATGCAGGGACAAAGTTGGAACAGAAACTGAAAGAAAGGCCATTCAGAGACTGTCCTACCCAGGGATCCATCCCATCTGCAGACACCAAACCCAGACACTGTTGCTGAGGCCAAGAAGCACTTACTGAAGGAGCCTGGTATAGCTATTCCCTGAGGAGCTCTGCTAGCACCTGAATAAGACAGACGCAGATACTAACAGCCAATCATCTGACAGAACACAGAGATTACCCCCCCCCCAAAAAAATGGAAGAGTTAGAGGAAGGAATGAAGGAGCTGAAGGGGATTGCAACCCCATAGGAAAAACAACAATATCAACTAACTGGACCACCCGAAGTTCCCAGAGACTAACCTACCAACCAAAAAGGATATGTGAAGGCATCCATGGCTCCAGCTTCATAGGTAGGAGAGGATGGCCTTACCTGGCATCAATGGGAGGGGAGACCGTTGGTCCTGGGGACACTTACTGTTCCAGTATAGGGGGATGGGAAGGGACACCATTTGAGATGTAAATAAATAAAATAAACAATAAAATTATCTTTTGTATAATATATTGTTGTCATATTTTCCTCTCCCACAACTCTTCCCTGACCATCCCCAACCTCGCCAACTCAGTTCTCTAGCTCTTCTCCCACTCATTCCAGCTCCTTCAGTCTCTCTCCCTCCTCCTAGTCCTCTTCCCTACAAGACAAAACAGAGAAACAAAAACCTGGAAAAATAAAGTAGAACAAAAATGCAACAAAAGCCCATAAAAACAAAATGTAGATTCCATCTTGTTTATGGGCAACTACTTCTAGTCATTGGGCCTGCTGTGGATTGAGGGTGATTACCAAGTGACAGTCTACTAGGAAAAACTGATTCTAGCTTTCCAGTGTATATCAATTGCAAATAACCTTTTTCTCAGGTGTGACTTTTTGTACATTTCCTCTTTGTGCTGGGATCTGGTCTAGTTTGATCCTGCGCATGCCTTATGAATACTGTAACCATCTCTATAAATTCATATAGGCATGAGCCTTGTTGTGTCTGGAAAATGCTGTTTCTATGGATTCAACCACTGGCTCTGGCTCTTGTAATCTTTCTTGGCTCTACTTTTTCAGAAATCACTGAGTCTTGTAGGAAGGGGTTTGATAAAGATATCAGATTTAGGACTGTGGACTCTAAGACTCTCACTTTTTTGCTCATTTTCCCAGTTGTGGTTTCTGTGTTAATTACTATCTACCTGAAGAGGAAGCTACTTCCATGAACATTTATCAGGGCAATAAATGATCTGCAGGCATAGCAATATTTCATTAGAAGCCATTTTATTGCTATGTTCTGTTAGCAGAATAGTATGGAATAGTAATAGGCAAATATCTACTTATCAGTACATACCATGTGTGGTTTTTTTGTGTCTAGGTTAGCTAACTCAGGATGTTCTTTTCTAGTTCCATTCATTTGCCTGGGAATTTCATGAAGCCATTGTTTTTAATAGCTGTATAGCAGCCTTAGTTACAATAGCCAGAAACCAGAAAGATTATCTTTAAATAAAAAATAAGTTAAAAATTACCAATAGCTTTCAATTTGCAGTGCCTTTTACCTAAAAACAATTGCATTTGAATTTCTTTTTATTACCTGTAAGTACTTTAAAAAATAGAGACATTTAGAAAATTAATAACCTATGCATTTTCTCTCTCTCTCTCTTTCTCTCTCTCTCTCTCTTTTTCTCTCTCTCTCTTTTCTTTTTAAATGTATGTGAGTACACTGTAGCTGTCTTCAGACACACCAGAAGAGGTCCTCAGATCCCGTTACAGATGGTTGTGAGCCTCCATGTGGTTGCTGGGAATTGAACTCTGGACCTTTAGAAAAGCAGACATTACTCTTAACCACTGAGCCATCTCTCCAGCACACCTATCCAGTCTTATGTTCTTAGGAAGTATGTATTTGTTTAAGAGTGGGTCAGACATCCAAATAAAAACAGAACAACGAGTTTTAATAAGCAGTTGGTTACTTCCATAATATATTTGTCCCTCTTGCACTAGTATATCTTGCATCCAGGGCTCTGGTGTAGGTCACAAGTTGAAGTTATATTGATGATTATCTTTTTTCTTTCAGTATCATGAAGAACACTTTCAAGCACTAGGAAATCTAGTGAAAGGGCTGAAGCTTCTAGTTGGAAACTAGCTAAATGTCTCCATGTCCAATGACATAAGTAAGTTGTATCATCAGTATTAGAGCCTTACTGTCATGTTATGGAGAGTAACAACTAACCTTGGCAATGCACTCTAATGTCCTCATAGCTCAATAAAATGGAATTCATTCCTGGCACTGGAGGTCTAGCTGAGCATTCCTTCCCTCATTATATAATGACACTTAAATTTCTTTCATATATGCATGAAATATGTATACATACATGTATGTATATGTATATATATATTATATATAATATGTGTGTGTGTTTAAATATATTGCAATGGTAGATTTCCATGACTATTCAAAAAGTCTTTAGTATTCATTGTATCTCCCCCATATTCTCTCTTCTTCTTCCTCTTCCTCTTCTTCCTTTTCCTCTTCTTCCTCCTCTTCTTCTTTTCTTCTTCTTCTTCTTCTTCTTCTTCTTCTTCTTCTTCTTCTTCTTCTTCTTCTTCTTCTTCTTCTTCTTTTTCTCCTTCTTCTGCCTCTTCTTCTCCTTCTTCTTTTTCTTCTTCCTTCATGAAAGCAACAAGAATTTCTGTAGATTCAGAAAAAATGATAGTAGTAAAAGGACATAGTGTTGGAAATTAGATATAAATGGCTCCATTTCCATTGCCTAATTGTATAGCTTATGAACGGGTAGCCTTTGAGTAGTTAATTGTCATTAAACCTTTAAAATTTTTATTCTTGTAAAAATAATATAAACAGCACTCCAGTTGCTATGACTTCCATGGAAAGAAGGAATGCACATGGCACATATACATACCTGCAGGCAGACACTCATATATAAAAAATAAAAAAAAATACATAGTTAAGAATACTTGCACTTTCTGATTAATATGTGACTAATGTGTCAGTCTAAAAGAGTATTTTGATCTGTGTTTTGTTTTGTTTTGTATTTCAATAGAAATCCACAAATACTGACTTGGAAAGAAAGGAAAATTAACTGAAATCCTGGCTGAATTGACTCTTTTATCTGACTTGACTTTGGGTTGATTTATTGAAATATTTGGAAACCTGCCACTCTGTGATGGTTATTAAGAGATAGAATTAACCTCTGACACCAATAATCTAAAAGCAAACATTTGCTCATGTCAAGTTTTGGTAACCTGCATACATAGTACATACTGAAATGGGCAATCAGAGTCTCACCAGGGTCTTAAATCTGGAGTGATTCAAAGAAACTGAAAGTGGAAATTTTATTCTTGTAGGAACAATAGTGAGCTAGATTGATGGGGGTGTTAGTGATTATATCAAAAAGCTAAATGCATCTTCTTCAAACTCATTCTGTGGTTTAACTATGTTCAGTTTGCTAGCCATTGAATTTCAATCCTTGTTTCCAGTAGCAAAGAACCAAAATGTTGCTTATTCTTAAGTACTTAAAGATCTTACTCCCTGTTGGCTTTGGGTACTAATGCTGATTCTCTCAATAATAGATGTCATATCAGGGTTTAGACCAAATATTTCCAAGTTGCTCCTAGAATTGTTTTAGATATATTTGCCAAAGTTACAATCACAAAACTGGGAGAAAATGTAATTGTTTTAATTTTAAAGAAGTTTACTCCTTGGTAATTAACTATAAATATAATGATAAGGCAACATGCCTGATTAATACATAATATTAGGAGTTAAATTCTAGACATTCAGAGCAAGACCAGGAATGCAGACTTTTCTATAAGAGAGATAATTATAAAAGAACAAATATTTAGGATGGTAAAATATATACTTGCTACAAGACAGTAATTGTTGAGATTTCAGAAGAGAAATGAAAAATAAAGTAAATGAGTAGAAACATTCTATGCAAAGTATGAGATATCATAGGGGAAGAGACAAATATACATGAGATATTAGAACACAAATAGGGAAAAAGCATTAAATATTTTACCACAAATGTATATATTCCATGTCATTTGGAATATTCTATGGAGACAGCATATCAAACACATACAGAAAAAAGAGAAAATAATGAAAGATTGTTAGGACTGAGAATCTTTGATGGTTCCAGTATAAAGAATTAGAGTAAAACAAAATCAATGTGATAATAAAAAAAGAAAAAAATAAAACATCACTTTGAAAGAGTTAATTGATAAAATGTACTGACTATGCCCAGTTGATACAAATTGATGAAAAATGTTACCAATGCCTCCATCAATTTTCAGTTGTAATGTTTTAAAACCTTCAAACTGGAATAGATAATTCATGCATATTTGGGGTACAGTCCAGCTAATGGAATTTGGGAGGAAAATGAAAAAAAATGTGATGAATCTCTTAGTTGTCCTACTATGGTAATGGAAAGTTTTCCTTTGTATTCTTTAGAAGCCATTCAATATATTTCATAATGTGCATAAGTGAACTCTTAGTAAAACTATATATATATGTATGTGTCTACATTTCTATTATACTAAGAGACTTTCTTTCTTAGCACATATCAAGTGACTGTAACCCATAATTTGAGAATTGCTGCCTAATGCAACACAAATTTCTTTGAAATACAACTTGTTCTTCTTGTGAGCAAGCTGCTACCTGAAAGCAAATTAGACACTTTTCTACCTTGAACCAAACAATAATTTTAGAGCATGGGAGTAAAGTAATGCTTCTGATACTAAATGTATTCTCACATTCTGTAGGAATTGATTCAGCTTTCAAAGGTGCCTGACACTTAGGAAAGGTTTTATTTGCTCTAAAAATCAAATTCTTGTCATGCTCTGGGATTTTGACCTGTTATTTAACACTAACTTCTTGAAGTCTTTGTTAGCATTGCTGAGAATTTACAATCATCTAAAGAAAACTTCATTTTCCTATAGAATCTTCACATATTCACAAAGAGTATTTCATTTGAAATACTCTTTCATTTCACAGAGTATAACACATAAAAATACAAATAAATTTGGGGAAATTTTTTCACTTTGCAATGACTTCAGTAAGTTAAATTTAATCACTAATATTCAAGGAATAGAATACAAAGTATATAATTAAGCAAGTTGAGAAAACTGAACACTGTATACATCCATTAACATAGTCTGACACTAGCAAAATATGTTAATAATTTCCACAGTTTAATACATTATTTTAGTTCAATAACATTTTCATAAAATTCATAATTCCAGTGTAGTCACATATTTGGACATTAGTAAAATTTGTTAATAATTTCTATAACTTAACACATTATTTTAGTTCAATAACATTTTCATAAGATTCATAATTCCAGTGTAGTGACATAGTTGGACATTAGCAAAATATGTTAATAATTTCTATAGTTTAATATATTATTTTAGTTCAATAACATTTTCATAAAACTTATATTCACAGTGTAGTCAAGAGAAACAATTAAACCATATTGCAACCAAGCCTACCTAATATTTAGCAACTACTCTTAAATGTTTCTAAAGATACAATAAGCAAGGACTCAAAAGTCGTACAAATTATCTGAATGAATCTGATGCTAAATGCAACATGTATCCTGAAACTGATAAATTATATTAACAAAACAACTTATGGAATAGAGACAATGTCTATAATCAGTAATATTGTGGTGATATTTGCAGCGAGAATTTTGGTTTCTTTAAAAACACAGAAATAGCCAGGCGGTGGTGGCGCACGCCTTTAATCCTAGCACTTGGGAGGCAGAGGCAGGCGGATTTCCGAGTTCGAGGCTAGCCTGGTCTACAGAGTGAGTACCGGGACAGCCGGGGCTACAGAGAGAAACCCTGTCTCAAAAAAACCAAAAAAAAAAAAAAAAAACACAGAAATAGCTCTTACTCTTGCCTCTTGCTCTCTTGCCTCTTGCTCTCTTGCCTCCTCTCCCTATTTCCTTCTCCCATGTCTCCATGTAGTCATGGCTAGCCTCTAATTCTCTACTCTTTCCTTCTCTCTGCCTTTCTCTGCCTCTACTACCCTCTTAACTCCCCTCCCCATGCCCTGAATAAACTCTATT
>NW_022196896.1:54733688-54775843 GCF_008632895.1 Mastomys coucha | reverse complement strand
ATTCTATACTTTAAAAAAAAAAAAACAGAAATAGGAATGCAATTTCATTTTAATCCCAGGTGTGGGAATATGGGGCTGCTTCAGACTGTCCACAGCAGCTGCTTCTGATTTGTCTCATACTCTTGCAAGGGTGTAATTTTGGCAACTGCAGATAATTTTCATGATTATATGATGTTTTATATTCTGGGGACTTTTCAGGGTCTTTATAAATGTTAGAACATTGAGAGACTTGGTGGATTTTTGAGGGGTTGTTGGTTAGTTGGTTGTTGGCTTTGATTTGTTATGTATTCATGTGCAAAGAAGAAACAAGAACAAGAAGACTTTATAAACCCTGACAATAAAAGATAAACTTGCCTCAAGGAACTTGATGCCCCTAACTAGCAGGCAGTAGTCTAATGATAATATTGACCCACTTTCCAAATCTTGACTTTATTCAGGGATCTATTTCTTCTCTCCACTCTATCCTTTTGTGTCCTGTCTAGTATTAGGTGATTCAAAGTGTGGAAGAGAGAAGAACACAAAATAGCCAAAAGACAACTAGAAAACTTTGTTAGCTACTCTTCATCACTGTGATATGTTATATTAGAGAACAATTTAAGAGAATGAAATTTATTTTAGCCTATGATTCTTCTAGTTCACTTCATGTTTAACTAGTTCTATTATTTTTTATGCCTGTAGTAAGGAAGAGAAATATTGTAGCATCTAGGACACAGAGTAAATGGGGAAAGGAAGTAGATAAAACCTCCAGAAACACTTCCCATGTATCTATTTTCTCTGGCAATCAAACCCCTTAAAGTCTATTTAGTATATAATCATTAATGGATTAACCAGTTGATAAGGTTAGCACCTTCATCTAATCAATTTACCATTACACCTCCAGTTGTGGGGAGAAATTTCAATACATATGGGTTTGAAAGGACCTTTATATTTAAATTTTAGCAATCTGCTCTTAGCCTCCAAAATATTCATAACCATCTTATAACATAAAAGGTATTCAATCTGTCTTCAAGATTACCCATAAACTTAACTGTAGCCTGAATCTGCAGAAGTGTCAAGAACAATCGTCTACTACCAGAAGTTCTTTGGTGCATTCCTCTCTATGAAATCACAACAATGATCAGCAACTAATGGCAAGAGAAACCAATACCACATAATATAGTCAGTGAAGACAAGCATCAGCAAACCCCAACAAAGACTTGTGAAGAGTCGTACGGAGAACCAATACCATAAAGTGTCATCCTCTGTCTGCTAGGTTATATTCATACCCTTTGCAAGCACCATGTGTTCTCTCAAGCATCCACTCTAACGAAATATCACATGTTCTTTTCCCAGGAAGCTTTCAGCAAAACAACACCAAGTGTTTGTTCTCAACAGAACATCCTTCCAGGTGTCTGCTTCAGAAAAAAACATCCTCTCAAAGACAGTTTCTAGAAAAAAAAAATCACATGATACAACTGAGTTCACCAAGAAAGCAGAAAGTTCCACTTCACTTATTCCAGTCATATATTTTTAAATTCCCAACTTTAAAGTGTCATCTGAGAGTAAAGGCAAACTGTTAAGTATGAGTCAATGTAGGAGAAGAGGAAAATTACAAAATTCTAAACCTCAATGATTAGACAGGGTTCATATTCCCATTCTAAAAAAAGAAAGGTTAAAGCACATACAGACCAAAAAATACTGAAATCCAGCAAAGCAAACATCCTGTAGTCCATGTCTGACATCTAAATTATATGATAGCATGATTTGATTTCCAAGATGCTCTATGAGATTGAAAATTGCAGCTCATGTGGTCTCTCTCTTGAGATAGCTCTGCTTTCTGCCTGTGGTATTCCTTGACAAATGCTGCATATTTCATCATCTCTTACATCCTAGGATCTCCATTTCAGTTTTAGATGCCACAATTTCATACATTATTCTTTAGTAGATTTCTGCCAAGTCTCTGACTCTCCTACACATTGCTTTGCATACCAGGCAAACCTTTGAAATTATAGAGGTAGCACTAAAGGTAAGTTTTCCATGTCACTGTAGCAAGGACCCAGTAGGAGCAACAGCAATAAGTGCCAGACCGAGCCTATCTTGCAAAGACCTATACCCAACATGACCTATTCCTCCAGTCAAGCTCTAATAAGTCACTCAATATGAAATAATTAATAGATCATTTCTTGGAGGAGAATAGCATCCTTTGATTCATCGGGAAATAAATCTGTACATGGAGAAGAATCACAATCTAAAATAACAACAACAACAAAAAAAAACAGAGAAACAGAACAGGATCCATTTTCCTAGTATGCAAATAGCTTCTTTGCTTTCTTATTACCTAATAAATTATTAAACTGGTGAGCATAGCTCCATTTGATTGCATTTGTCTACACTTACCATGTTTTTAAAAACTGCAAAATATAAACAAAAGAAAACAAATTATGAAATACCACCTTGTGTTGGCCACCTACTGATGGGCATGGGCCTTGTCAATTGTCTGAGGTATAACAGACAGTATACTACCTGATTAAAAGCCAAATTTCAACCAGAGTTTACTGTTACTTGCAGACAAAGACAAATATCTTACCAGAGATAGTAAAGTAAGTGAGGCAAAATGAGCTGTTCAGTATATTAATTGACTTGTATTTTGTTGATGTATGCTAAAGAGGGTATATATTTATACTCTAAAAATAAAACAATAGCTAATTCCTTTATAAAAGTGGAACTGAGAACAAAACCGTGGCTTAGTTGTATTTTTATGAAATTTTCTAAATGATTGTTATATCAAATGGCATTTGTCCAAAACAAAAATGTACCAGAGTCTCCATTTGGATCATTTCCCCTAACGTTTATTTGAATATTAGTACTACCATCATTTCAATTAATTGACTCTATTTACAGGAGTATTTACAAATGGCATAGTTTAAACTATTAAACAATAACAATTCTATGGTTCTTCATACTGTTCCTTTTACCAACAAATTCAACTGAATTGCCTATTTTATAGTGCTTTTGATAATGAAAGAGTTAAAATACTATTAATAAAGCCTGGCATGATGTAGCATGCCTATAATCCCACCACTGAGAAAGCTGAAGCAAGGATTCTGGAGTTAAAGGACTACACAGTTGTACCCTTGTTGATAAAAAATGCAAAATAAAACTATTTATTCTGAAACTAAATTTGAGTGACTAGAAACACCAATTCACATTAACCCCTAATTCATATTTCAGTGTGGAAGCAGTTTTATGAAGTAATGTAGCAGAACAAAACAAAAAATCATAAAACAAGGTATTTTAAAAATTATGTTAAAACATCAGTTAGGTCATTTTTGCAAAAATGGACGATTTTCTCCTATAGGCTTCAGAGGCCAATGGATGACATTCTTTGCTTTTGGGTTGGTGGAATTAGTGCTATGCTAGTTAACAGATTCCTAAGGGTTTTTGTCATTAGTTACCAAGATGTTAGTTGCAACACAGAACTGAATATGGGATAGCTTTTCTTGGAACTAAAGCTGAGGACAGCCAGAGCTACATAGAGAAGCTCTGTCTTGAAAAACCAAAATCCAAAACCTAACCAACCAACTAACCAAACAAAAAGTTGATGAGAAAAAAATCTATTTTCAATAAAAATAGAAAAAAACCCACAAAAACTGTAGAATTTTTTTTTAGATCACTGAACAAAATATAGCACATACAAATGCAGGTAACATAAAATAATTATATAATTATTAGGTTTGCTTAGGAATAAAATGACTACTACTTTTTAAACATTCCAATTGCCATATAGGGACATTCATTATTATTGTTTATTAATAATTCATCATCAAATTTTTGAGAATCACTGAAATAGAAGTCCTGGAAAGAAGCTGTTTCTAAAGAGATTGATTGACTGATAGATCACAGTGATATTGAGGGGCTGGAATGTTGGATGTGCAAAGCATTATAATCTTAGCCCAGGTCAGCTTTACCCCCAAGAACAGGGAATTGATTTGATTGATGTTGAGAGTTGATGTTAATGTTAATGACCAATGAATGTTAATTCCTGTTAGTTTGAGGTTGTTGGTAGTTTGTGTATGTGTTCTCTTAGTTCCAATAGTGTGAATATATTTGTTTCTTGTATTTTATTGAGTGTATTTAGCCTCATTGTGCTAGAGTTTTCTTTCTAGTATCCTTGGTGGGGTTGGGTTCATGGAAAGTGCTTAGATTTGGTTTTGTCCTGGATATCTTAGTTTCTCTATCTACGGTGATTAAAATTTTGCTGAGAATAGTAGTCTTGGCTGACATCTCTGGTCTCTTAGGGTCTTCAAGAGATCTTCCCAGGAACTTCTAGCAATTAGAGGTCATGTTGTGAAGTCCAGATAATTCTGATACGTCTGTCTTTGTTACTGGCCCAATTTCCCATTCAGATTTTAATATTCTTTCATTGTTCTGTACATTTAATATGTTGATTATTATATAGTGAGAGTGTTTTCATTTCTGGTCCAATATATTTGGTGCTCTATAAGCTTCTTGTACATCTATAGGCATCTCTTTGTTTAGGTTAGGAAAATTTTCTTCTATGATGTTGCTGAAGGTGTTTGGGCCTTTGAACTGGGAATTACCTCCGTCTTCTATTCTTACTTTCTCCAGTTAGGTCTTTTCATACTGTAGCAAATTTTCCGGTTGTTTTGTGCCATGAACTTCTTAGATTTTACCTTATCTTTGACCAATGTATCAATTTCTTGCATAGCATTTTCTATTCCTGAGACTCTCATTTCCATCTCTTGTATTCTGCTGACGATGCTTATGTCTATAGTTTCTGTCCTCTTTCTTAGGCTTCCCATCTCAAGCACTGCCTCATTTTTGTTTTCTTTATTGATTCTATTTCCTCTTTCAGGTCCTAGACCATTTTATTCATATACTTCACTTGTTTGATTATGTGTTTCTGTATTTCTTTATATTTATTTGCTTCCTCTTTTAATGCTGTTACCTTTTAAAATATATTTTCTTGTATTTCTTTAAGGGATTTATTCATTTCCTCTTTAAAGGATTCTGTGATCTTTATGAGACTGTATTTGACATCGTCTTCTTGGGCTTCAGGTTCATTAGGATATCCAGGACTTGCCCTAGCAGGATAACTAGGCTCTTGGAGTGTCATATTGCTCAGGCTATTATTGATTGTGTTCCTACACTGTTCTTTAGGCATCTGACTTCCCTGGTGCTGTCTGAATGAATCTGGTGACAAACAGAAATCTCAGGAAGACAGGAAGAGCCCTCCGCTAGCTGTGCTGCAGGTGGACAATTGGGAATGGATTGGTAAGGCAAAGGTTCCATGCAAGTTAGTCTTGAGACCCCAGAGGCATTGCTGTTCAAGGATTTCTCTCTCTCTCTCTCTCTCTCTCTCTCTCTCTCTCTCTCTCTCTCTCTCTCTCTCTCTCTGTCTCTCTCTCTCTCTCTCTCTCTCCTTCTCTCTCTCTCTCTTTAATTCTGTAATTGGTAAGTAAAGGTCAGCTACATACAAAAGAAGTTCCCAAGTGCAACATTGGACAGACTTGTTCACAATATAAAGATGTATGTGTATGTGTGTTTTCTATACATTTGTACATATAGTGTATATATGTATTTATATAAATTTATACACAAATATATAGACAACACATACACACAAAACACACACACACATACACACACACACACATATATAAAAGCTTGTCTGAAATAGTTTCCTTGGAAGCAGTTACTATAATTTATGCAGTTACTTAAGAAAGCTGTAGTATGTAAAGAATAGCTTCTGGCTTAGGAGTGGTTTATCATGTTTACTTCATCCTCACAGTGCTGGGGCCCCATCTGATTGAACATGTGCAAGTGTTGTGCATGCTGACACAGCCTGAACTCACTGAGTTTTTATACAACTTCATCAGTCTTCTTGAGTCTGGAAGACAGTGTTTCTTGGAGGCATCCCTCATCTCTTGGTCTTTTAGTCTGTCTCTTCTTCTTCAGAGATTCCTGAGCCTTTAGAGACAAGGTTAGAAGAAAATATCTCATTTTAGACGGGGTGCTCCAAAGTCTTTCTTCTCCTTCTGTATATTGTCTACTTGTAACATTAACTTAAATGGCACTTTCTCTAATTCATAAATGACTAATTTTAGTGTGTATATACTCCAACATGCCTCCTTCAATTGACTTCAGTTGCTGAGAAAATAGTGCTTCCTTGCAAATCTGTAAGATGATTACTTCCACTATTGAAGTCACTTATTTGTTAAGTTTCAGATAGAAGGCTTCATTAAAAATAAGCATTTTGGTTTACAAATGACTATAATGAAATTGTTCTTCTTTGTTCTGTGGTTACAAATCATTGCTTGTAAGCTTGTTGTTGATTACTTTTTACATACATTGATGGAGTTTATGATAAGTATTAAACTATTTAAGATCTGTGTATGTCTAGTTCTCGTAATCGGTATTTTCATTAACATTTTAAATGGAGGGGCACCCTTCCTGCTAGCAGAGAGCTTGTCTCCAGGGATTGCTCTGTTCCAGAGACTCAGGTGACTTTTCTCTCCAGTGACTGTCTAAGTCCAGACCAGCCAGGAGGCACAGGCCTCAGAAGCAGCAGAGCAGCTGGGACAGGGTCCCTCGTGCCTCCATCTGCATCCAGGAGGTGAAGCTTTTTCACAGCTCTCTGTGCACTAGTCTTACCAGAAGAGGGTTGATCTCTCAGGAGTGCTGACACAGGCTTACATATCCAAAGAAGGAACAAGCTCCAGCCAGAGATATCAAGAACATCCAACACCAGAGTTTGTCAGATGGCAAAAGGCAAACTCAAGAATCTTACCAACAGAAACCAAGACTACCTGGCATCATTAGAACCAGGTCCTCCCACCACAAATACCTCAACACACAGGAAAATGAAAATTCAGATTTAAAATCATATCTCATGATGATGATAGAGAATTTTAAGAATGACATAAATAATACCTTAAAGAAAAACAGGAGAACACAGGTAAACAGATACAAGCCATTAAACAGGGAACACAAAATTCCCTTCAAGAATTACAGGAGAAGCCAGGCAGTGGTGGCAACTCCTTTAATCCCAGCACTAGGGAGGCAGAGGCAGGCAGATTTCTGAGTTCTAGGCCAGCCTGGTCTACAGAGTGAGTTCCAGAACAGCCAGGGCTACACAGAGAAACCATGTTTTGAAAACAAACAAACAAACAAACAAAAGAATTACAGGAGAACACAAGTAAACAGGTAGAAGCCCTTAAAGTAGAAACACAAAGATTCCTTAATGAATTATCAGAAAACACAACAAAACAGGTGAAGGAATTGAACAAAACCATCCAGGATCTAAAAACTGAAGTAAAAACAAAAAATACATAACAAAGTGAAACAACTCTGGAGATAGAAAACCTAGGAAAGAGATCAGGAGCCATAGATGGCTCATAGATAGATCACCAACAAAATTCAAGAGATACAAGAGAGAATCTCAGGGGCAGAAGATACATTAGAAAACATTGACACAACAGTCAAAGGAAGCACAAAATGCAAAAGATCTTAACCCAAAACACCCAGGAAATCCAGTACAAAAAGAGAAGATGAAACCTAAGGATAATAGGTATAGAAGAGAGTGAAAATTTCCAACTTAAAGGGCCAGTATCTTCCACAGAATTATAGAAGAAAACTTTCCTAAATTAAAGAAAAAGATACCATGAACATACAAGAAGCCTACAGAACTCCAAATAGTTTGGACCAGAAAAGAAATTCCTCCCTTCACATAAAAATCAAAACACCAAATGCCCAAAACAAAGAAAGAAAGAATATTAAAAGCAGTAAGGAAAAAAAGGTCAAGTAACATAGAAAGGCAGACCTATCAGAATTACACCACATTTCTTGCCAGAGACTATGAAAGCCAGAAGATCCTGGGCTGATGTCATATAGTTCCTAAGAGAACACAAATCCAGCCCAGGCTACTATAACCAGCAAAACTCTCAAATACCATAGATGGAGAAACTATGTATTCAATGACAAAACCAAATTTACACAATATCTTTCCACAAATCCAGCCCTTCAAAGGATAATAAATGGAAAACTCCAACACAAGGAGGGAAACTACACCCTAAAAAAAGCAAAAAAGTAAATTTTCAACTAAACTAAAAGAAGATAGCCACATGAAGAGAATTCCAACTCTAACAACAAAAATAACAGGAAGCAACAATTACTTTTCCTTAATATCTATAAATATCAATAAACTAAACTCCCCAATAAAAAAATATAGATTAACGGAATGGTTACGTAAATAGGACCCAACATTTTGCTGCATATAGGAAACCTACCTCAGTGACAAAGATAGACAGTACCTCAGAATAAAAGGCTAGAAAACAATTTTCCAAGCCAATGATCCCAAGAAAAAAGCTGGGGTAACAATTCTAATATCTAATTAAATTAACTTTCACCCTAAAGTGATCAAAAAAGATAAGGAGGGACACTTCATAATCATCAAAGGTATGATCTACCAAGATGAACTCTCAATTCTGAATCTCTATGCTCCAAATGCAAGGGCATCTACATTTATACAAGAAACTTTACTAAAGCTCAAAGCACACATTGCACTGAACACAATAATAGTGGGAGATTTCAACACCCAACTCTATGCAATGGACAGAACATGGAAACAGAAACTAAACAAAGATATAATGAGACTAACAGAAGTTATGAAACAGATGAATTTAACTTATCTATAGAACTTTTAATCCTAAAACAAAAGGATTTATCTTCTTCTCAGCACCTCATGGTACCTTCTACAAAATTGACCATATAATTGGTCACAAATCAGGGCTCAACAGATACAACAAGATTGAAATAATTCCTTGTATCCTATCAGATCACCATGGACTAAGGCTGTTCCTCAATAACAACATAAACAGTAGAATGCCCACATACAAATGGAAACTTAACAACACTTTACTCAATGATAACTTGGTCAAGGAAGAAATAAAGAAAGCAATTAAAGACTTTCTAGAGTTTAATGAAAATGAAGCCACAACATACCCAAAAGTATTGGACACAATGAAAGCAGTCCTAAGAGGAAAACTAATAGCTTTAAGTGTCTACAAAAAGAAACTAGAGAGAGCATACACCAGCAATTTGACAACACATTTGAAAGCTCTAGAACAAAAAGAAGCAAATTCACCCAAGAGGAGTCGAAGGCAGGAAATAATCAAACTCAGGACTGAAATCAACCAAATGGAAACAACAACAACAACAAAAACTATACAAAGCATCAACCAAACCAGAACCTGGTTCTTTGAGAAAATCAACAAAATACATAAACCCATAGCCAGATTAACTAGAAGGCACAGTGACAGTATCCTAATTAACAAAATCAGAAATAAAAAGGGAGACAAAAGAACAGAAACTGAGGATATCCAAAAAATCATGAGATCCTACTACAAAAGCCTATACTGAACAAAACTGGAAAACCTGGATGAAATGGACAAGTTTCCAGACAGATACTAGGCACCAAAGTTAAATCAAGATCAGATAAATGATCTAAATAGTCACATATCCCCAAAAGAAATTGAAACAGTCATTAATAGTCTACCAACCAAAAAAATCCCAGGAGCAGATGAGTTTAGTGCTCAGTTTTATCAGACCTTCAAAGAAGACCTAACACCAACACTCCTCAAACAATTCCACAAAATAAAAACAGAAGGTACTGGACCCAAATTGTTCTATGAAGCCACAATTACTCTGAAACCTAAACCACACAAAGACTCAATAAAGAAAGGGAACTTCAGACCAATTTACCTTATGAATATCAATGAAAAACTACACAATAAAATTTTCACAAACCAAATCCAAGAACACATCAAAATGATTATTCATCATCATCAACATCCCAGGGATGCAGTTCAAAATATAAAAATCCATCAACATAACCCACTATATAAACAAACTCAAAGGAATAAAAACTATGAACATTTCATTAAATGATGAGAAAGCATTTGATGAAATCCAAAACCCTGTCATGATAAAAGTTTTGGAAAGGTTAGGAATTCAAGGTCCATACCTAAACATAGTAAAAGCATACTGCATACATACATACATACATACATACAGCAAACCAGTAGCCAACATCAAACTAAATGGAGATAAACTTGAGCAATCTCACTAAAATCAGGGAGTAGAACAGGCTGCCCTCTCTCTCCCTACCTATTCAATATTGTACTTGAAGTCGTAGCCAGAGCATGAGACAACAAATGGAGATCAAAAGGGTATAACTTGGAAAGGAAGAAGTCAAATTGTCACTATTTGCAAATGACATGATAGTATACTTAAGTGACCCCAAACATTCTACCAAAAAACTCCTAAACCTGATAAACAATGTCAGCAAAATAGCTGGATATAAAATTAACTCAATCAAATCAGTGGCCTTCCTCTAAACAAAGGATAAACAGGCTGAGAAAGAAATTATGGAAACAACACCCTTCACAATAGTCACAAATAATATAAAATATCTTTGTGTGTCTCTATCTAAGCAAGTGAAAGATCTGTATGACAAGAACTTCAAGTCACTGAAGAAAGAAATCAAAGATTTCAGAAGGTAGAAAGATCTGCCATGCTCATAGATTGGCAGGGTTAATATAACAAAAATGGTCTTCTAGCCAAAAGCAATCTACAGATTCAATGCAATCCCCATCAAAATTCCAACTCAATTCTTCACAGACTTAGAAAGAACAATTTGCAAATTCATATGGAATAACAAAAAACCAAGGATAGCCAAAACTATTCTCAATGATAAAGGAACCTCTGGTAGATCACCATCCCTGACCTTAAGCTGTACTACAGAGAAATTGTGATAAAAAAAACTACATGGTATTGGTACAGTGACAGGCAGATAGATGAATGGAATAGAGTTGAAGACACAGAAATGAACCCACACACCTATGGTCACTTGATATATGACAAAAGTGCTAAAACTACCCAGTGGAAAAAAGACAGCATTTTCAACAAATGGTGCTGGCTCAATGGGTAGTTAGCATGTAGAAGAATGCAAATCAATCCATTCTTATATCCTTGTACAAAGCTCAGGTCCAAGTGGATCAAGGACCTCCACATAAAACAAGATAAACTGAAATTAATAGAAAAGAAAGTGTGGAAGAGCCTCTAGTACATGGGCACAGAGGAAAATTTCCTGAACAGAACACCAATAACTTATACTCTAAGATCAAGAATTGACAAATAGGACCTCATAAATTTACAAAGCTTTTGTAAGGCAAAAGATACTGTCAATAGGACAAAATGGCAACCAAAAGATTGGGAAAAGATCTTACCAATCCTATATCTGATAGGGGGTTAATATACAATATATACAAAAACTTAAGAAGTTAGACTCCAGAGCACCAAATAACCCTATTAAAAATGTGGTACAGAGCTCAAAAAAGAATTGTCAACTGAGGAATACTGAATGGCTGAGAAGCACCTAAAGAAATGTTCAACATCCTTAGTCATCAGGGAAATGCAAATTAAAACAATCCTGAGATTCCACTTCACACCAGTCAGAATAGCTAAGTTCAAAAACTCAGGTGACATCAGAAGCTGGTGAGGTTGTGGAGAAAGAGGAACAACACTCCATTGCTGGTGGGATTTCAAGCTGGTTCAACCACTCTGGAAATCAGTTTGGTGGTTCCTTAGAAAATTGGACCCGAAGAGCCAGCTATACCAGTTCTGGGTATAACTGGTATACCAAAGATGGTCCAACATGTAATAAGACACATGCTCCACTATATTCACAGCATCCTTATTAATAATAGCCAGAAGCTAGAAAGAACTCAGATGTTCCTCAATAGAGGAATGGATACAGTAAATGTATTACATTTACACAGTGGAGTACTACTCAGTTATTAAAAACAATTAATTTATGAAATTCTTAGGGAAATGAATGGATCTAGAGAATATCATCCTGAGTGAGGTTACTCATTCACAAAAGAACACACATAGTATACACTCTCTGATAAGTGGATATTAGCCCAGAAGCTGGGAATACCCAAGATACAATCCATAAACCACAAGGAACTCAAGAAGAAGGAAGACCAATGTGTGGATATTTTGTTCCTTCTTAGAAGAGGCAACAACATACCTGTGGAAGGACTTGCAGAGACAAAGTGTAGAGCAGAGACTGAAGGAAAGACAATCCAGAGACTGCTTAACCTGGGAATACTTCCCATATTTATTCACCAAACCCAGACACTATTGTGGATGCCAGCATGTGCTGGCTAACAGGAGCCTGATATAGCTGCCTCCTGAGAGGCTCTAACAGTGCCCAACTAATACAGAAGTGGAGGCTCACAGCCACCCATTGGACTGAGTACTGAGTCCCCAATGAAGGAGCTAGAGAAAGGATCCACGAAGCTGAAGGGTTTTCGGCCCCTTAGGATGAACAACAATATGAACTTACTAGTACCCTAAGAGCTCCCAGGGATTAAACCACTAACAAAAGAGTTTACATGATGGGACTCATGGCTCCAGCTGCATATGTAGCAGAGGATGGCCTAGTCGGTCATCAATGGGAGGACAGGGCTTTGGTACTGTGAAAGTTCTATGTCCCAGTGTAGGGGAATGCCAAGGCTAGGAAGCAAGAAAGAGTGGGTTGGTGAATAGAAGGAGGGGGGAGGGAACAGGGATTATTTTTTTTATGGAGGAGAAACCAGGAAAGGTGATATCATTTGAAATGTAAATAAAGAAAATATCTTATAAAAAAAGAAACCCATCTAGCCAAAAAGGCATCTATATATCTGTATATGTCAATTTCCATGTGATATCAGTAATGCTGTGATTTGAATGTAAAATGCACTACTACCTCACACACATAAAACACACACACACACACACACACACACACACACACACACACAGATACTTAAGTGCCATGTACCAAATGCTCCAACATTGATAGTGATGCTATTTCATCAGATTTTGGTTTTTTAAAGTTAAGACAGGAAACATTTCACTGTGTGCATTAATATAAGGTTATATACATTGTCCCCAGTGCCTTTGCCCCCACCCCCAGTCTATCTGCAGGTGAAAACTTCTTTTGTTCAGATGCTTCAGCAGTAATGTACAGTGATCCTGAGATCTATAATAATAAAGCTCCTAGCTATGGGTTGAAATCTTGAAAAGAGATAAATACATTTTTTTAAAAATTATTCTTTCAGATGACCATACCTATGCAAAAATAACTAATACAGATATGAAACTGTATGGTTGAATGAGTACTATGTAATTATATGACAATTACAGTAATAAGTCATAGTCATGTGATATAAACCTATTTAAAATATAAACTTTCATAAAAAATTTAGCTAGATATTTAGGCTATCTTTGTGATTGTACCAAAATTCTCAAGACGTTTTTACTCTATAATAACCAACCCAAATAATACCTGAATCTTCATGGGAAAATATTTTTAATGAAGACAATGATAACTAAATATATATGAACCTGTGAAGTTCGATGTTAGCAAGCCATTGAATGACATTACACTATTTCTACTCTTGACTTTTATCTCAACCAGAAAAATATGAAATATAAGAAACAGCTTTCACATGAAAATTTAGCATTATGTAAGTTTGCATTGTAATAGACTCTCCCTTGTGGAAATGTGAATGAATAAAATATATTCCTGTCTTTGTTAATGAAACATAATATTGTATTTATCTGCACTATAGACTGAGAGAAATTATTTCAAGGTTATTTCAGCTAAAATAGAATATGATTATTGGCATAATCTTTCCTCATATTATACAGCACAGATATGCTTTCTAGCTTTAAATTTCAAAATATTCATTAACATTTTCTAATTCCCACATCTCTTGAATTTAAAATCAAGCAGTTAAAAGGAAGATAAATTGATAAAAAATTATTTGCCCATTTTAAAAAGACTGTACAATAGTAACTTTAAAGGTAATCAAAATTGAAATATTGAAAAATATTTAAGCAATAATCCAGAACAGGACTATATTTTTTGTCTAAGATGTGGTCAGTATAGGAAAGCATATATATACCCATATTCACATACATACACAAATACACACATATGCACTGACATATAGGCACATGCCCATTCAAACTAATGTTTAACACATATGCACACAAAATGTTAGGTATTGGAAACTAATGAGACCCATGAAGATTCTTATGCATCTGTAAATGGGAAATAGCAGATACATAACATTAGAAAGAGCCAAGAGAGAAAAGACAATTCCTTTCAAGGATCATCACACAAGCATTATAAGTAATATTGATTAGTATCATGGTAGAACTGAGAGGACTGCACCTGGCTGACTCAAGACAGCCTACAAACTGTCATTTCAAGAATCTAGACCTATGTTTCTGTTTCCCAGGTTTGAGATAATATAGGCTACTCTGTTCCTGGACAAAACCTGGCCCGGGAACAGCTAATCAAGGGCTACCTCCATCTGACCTGTGGCAAAAATAGTCACTCAGAATGACTCAGCAACAGTTTTCAAGCAACAATTCTGGAAAGTTCCCAGAGCCCTCGTCACTCCCCAATACATCCATGACCCTAGAGACCAAGCTAACCAACCAAGATATAAGGTCTCCTAGTCAGCCCTGAAATCCCCCCTAATCTACTTTAAATTGAGCTTGTGAGGTCACTTCCTGGTCTTCATTTCAATGAACGGTAGACCCATGCACACAGGCTTTCTGCAGAATTTAAGCTCTTTGCTTTTGCATACTATTTGAGTCTGGGTTATAATTCCCTGTCAATTCACAGACCCTTACAGAACTATATCTAAAGCATTACTAGTTTTAAACATATCATTTAAAGTATACATTTTTTAGATACTAGTATACTTCGTTTTGCACTGATCTTTCATATCACATTGATTATTGCTCTATGGTTTGAATACATTTTTATGTCAAGAATTTTAAGGCAGAATTAATAAGACTAACCCTGGCAATGTAATTGTGCATAAACTCAAAAATTACACACACAATTGTACATATTGAACAAATAGTAATTATTATTAACGACATTAATTATGCCTTATAACATTCTTCCTCTCTTGAGTACTCACATTAATTTGTGATGGAGTTGTAGAGCTTTGTGTACACTCTTCAATAACTTAGGAGAGCAAGTTAAAAAGGTTAAGATTTGTCATGCTGTTTTTGAAAGAGGCAGTGTTTTGGGTAATGAAATTACTGAAGAATTATAAAAAAGAAATAACAAACAACAATGTGAAAAATGAAATTTCTGATTGGTCAAGTCCAAAATTCTCATTGAAATGAGAAATTAAACAAATTATCCCAGCCAGATAAAAATTTAATTAGAAAATGAAAAAAAAAAAAGCTGAATTAGAATGGTAAAGGTAGCTATGAATTGAAAGACAAAATGTCAGGTTGTTCCTGTTTGAAAAAAAAATCTGAAATCAAATGTTTGAAATGTCTAATTACAGGAGAATGGGGAGACTGCCAATACAAACATCTATTGCTCCTCAGTGTTTCAGTGATGGGTTTAGGGAGGCAACACCTGCAGCCACTGTGAAAAGCTAAAGTGCCACTGGCCTTGAATAAACAAAAAGAACTCTCTTGTAGTGGCTTTGAGTGAAAATTAATGAATGAAATTATGCTAAAACACAGCAAATAAGATTCTGGAGTATAAGTGAAGTTACAAAATTAGAGTGTTTTAAAAAACAGTGTTAGGCATAAAATGATGGATGCACCTGTTTTCACAATTCAGCTAAAGCACACTGCCTCTAGTAATAGTCATCTTTGTTCTGAGCACCGAAGAGAAGAAAAGAAGCATATATTCTGCTTGGTATTTTCTTAGAAATGATTTTTTCTTGACCATTTCTCATGTACATGGATAGAATAATTTTTTGGAAAGAATTTTATAAGAGATCTGCATGGTAGTTACTATGTTTGGGCTTCTAAAAATAACTATTTAATGTTGTAACTAAAAAGAAGGTAGTTCTAATACATAGTGCATTACATTATAGAAATTCATAGGTCCCACTTTTGAAATGTTTTCAAACCATATCCTCACCACTGCAAAGCATGTGCATACAATGAGAAAGCAAACACATAGATAGGCTCATGTCTATTCAAATTCAAAATAGTTTTCTGTTGGCATAAGAAAAGTCATGTAATTGTGTCACATTTCGGTAAATGTTTCACAGAAATTATATTTATCGTAACATAGGCTATAGTTTATACTTTGTTTCTTCTTGAGACAGTCTTACACACTTCAGGATGGAACTCTCTTGGCATTTCATATTGAATTTCTGCTCTTCCTACCATGCCTCCCAAGTTTTATAATAACAGAAGCATCATACTGGTCCTGTTAATTCAGACATATGAGTCACAGAGAACTCAAAAAATATTTAAAAAGATCTGTTCTCTCTACATTGATGTTTATGTATGCTGTGGAAAATCAAGCCAATGGGAAAATCTAGTAGTAAGACTTCTTTTCTCACCTTCAACTCTCAGAAATTTTATTTTAATTTAAAGGTTCCAAAAGTGGTAGAGACAGGCAGTGACTGCACACACCTTACAGATGGGACTGTAGCTGTGCCAATCAAATATGGTTTGTAAATAATTGATCATTTAAACTTGAGTAATGCAGTCCATCTAGGAAAGATAAGCGGAAATTACAATGTGGCAGGAGATTCGTATTTTTCCTCCTAACAACTTAAGTCTTCCCGCTGCACATCCTACTTCACATTTCTCTTATGTTCCAAAGAAAGCCAGCAAAGACGTCGCTGGGAGCTTGACTTTACAGTCATTTTATATAGAAACTGAAATTTGCCATTCCACAAGCACCAAGTCAGTTAAATTGTTCATTAAATAATTGGAATGTTTTATTGCTTTGCATCATTTTGTCTGAATAGATCAACCTTAACTTTCACAAAGCATTTATCACCAACTTTCTTACCCAGGTGCCCATTTAGGCACTAAGGAGACTATGGGAACTCAAACAGAACCCTAGAATTGTAAAGGCTAATGGTGTAGTAAGAGGTATGTTTAATATACTCAACCATGTAGGTTCAGGGAATAATAAACTATCAAAAACATAAAATAAGTTAAAGGAGTAGTGAAGTGGAAACTTCTAGTTTCTTCGAAAGTCAGTTAGGTCGAATGATATTTTGCTGGGCACATAGGTGAAAGGATGTCTTGCTAAAGTAAACATGTGAAAGACTGTTTTCCTGAAGCAGACACAGGTGGAAGGATGCTTGGATACAGCAAACAAGTGAAAGGACCCATGATGAAGGAGTATAAATATAATCCCACAGACAGTGGGAGATGAGCACTGAGCATTGGTTCAGTTGGCTCCACCTCCTCGCTGTTCTTCACTAAGGACACACATGTATTGGTTTGCCTTATATAGCATTGTTGAAGTCCACTTGTGGTAACCTACTTGTGAGGTTCCTGTAGCTTCTTGCCTCCTCTGTGACCTTGGGCCCGTTGACAAGCCTTGTAGTTTCTTCAGGATTGAACTACAGGTGCATGGTGTCTACCTGCTGAGAAGATTGCAATTCAGTTGCTGGTTCTTGTCTGGTGTCTGTCTGCCAGGAGGACTGAACTATAGCTGCTGATTTGTATTTGAGTATTGTTACAGGACTGAACTGCTGACAAAGAAGATTGAGCTCTTTCCAAAGAACTATTGCTAAACAGTTTTATCTCCCTTATATCCTAAAAAATTTTCTTTTCCACTACCTCTGTTGGGTGGTGGGCTAGAGGAGAGGTTGAGGCTTTTTAAAATGGGGTGCAAAAATTGTATGCCTATAAAGTAGAAGAATGTTTACAGTTCATGACTCAGTGGTGATATTCAAGATTAAAAACAAAATTCCTGAGTGGAGTTCCTGTTCTTAACTGTTAGAAGTGAAACAACATATTATCAGTATGGCTAAGTAATGATACAAGGGTACCAAATCACAGAAACTGTCTAAGACTAGAACATGTTTTTCTGCCTCAAAATAATCTTTAAGATATTAAGTACTTGTAAGTTGCCTCTATTAGTATCGTAGGGTTTCAGTTGCTGTGATAAAACACAATGACCAACTATAACTTGGGCTGGGATTCATTTATTTCATCTTATAATTTGAGTAATAGTCTATCACTGAGGGAAATAAGGGCAGGAATTGAAGCAGTAGCTACGAAGGAGGATGACTTACTGACTTGGCTCACCATGCTTTGCTCAGCTTGCTCTCCTATAGCATCAAACAACTAAGCCCTCTCAAGCAATCACTAATCAGGAAAATGTCCTCTGTACTCGCCTATAGACAATTTGGTGGAGGAATTTTCTTAATTTAGATTCTCTCTTCTCAGATATACTTAGGTTTGTGTTACTATGACAGAACCAACCAACAACACAGTTACTTTTATTGTCACTGGCCACGGATACATGGCACAAAAGCAACCTACAGAAGGATGAGTTTATTTTGACTCACAGTTCAGAGGACTCCAGTCCATCACTGCAGAGAAGTCCTCATCTCAGGAGTATGAGCAGCTAATTTCATTGGGCCCCATGAAGTAAAGAGAGATGAATGCTGGACTTCTATTCACTTTCTCTCTTTTTAGTTTTTTATAAAGTCTGTGTCTCCAGCCTGTGAGTTGGTGTTATTCATATTTAGGGTGTGTCTTTCCTTCTCAGTGTATACTTTCTCAGAATTACAGATACATACATGTATGTATATGAATATACATATAATACATATGTGTGTACATATATGCATTTACGCATGTATGTATGCATGCATGCATGTAGAAAATTTTGGCTGCCATAGAATTTAAAAACTCAGGCCATTTAACAAATTTTTGAGCCCTGTATTTCAATATCTCTTAAATAAAACAAGATAGTCATATTTTATCAAGAGACTCTTTTGATGCAATTGAAGCTTCACATTGGGCTGATGAGATGGAACACCAAATAATGCAGTGGCTGCCAAGCCTACTCCCCTGAACTCAATCCTTGGGACTCAACTGATGGAAGGAAAGCACTACCTCCTGCAAGTTGTTCTTTGACCCACCTTCACATGTGTGTAAAGTACATACTCACCCAAATACACACAAACTAAATAAGCATAATAAAACATAAATTAAAATTGTTAAAGTATATTTGAATTGGCGATATATATGATCCAAGCATGATAAGCCAAGGTATCTTTAACATATTGAAATCTATCATATAACTTAGAGTAGGTGGGGAAAATAACCAAGTATCTGTTCTTTAACATTTTAGAATAGGGAAATCTAAGATTAGTATGCCAGTACAGTAATGTTCTTCATGACGGTCTTCATTCTGATATACACATGGCAGGCTGTTAGATCTTCCCACTTGGAAATACACTTCACTCTGTTCTGTTTCTTTTCTCTAAGTGTATTTCTTACTATTCTGTCACAATGACAAAATAACAAGACCAAGGCTACTTATAGAAGAAAGTTTAATCTTACTTATGGTTCCAGAGAGATGAGATTTATCATGTCCTTGGATATGGCATGGCATCAGGCAAGTATACAGAACAGGAAGCTGAGACTTCACATCCTTTAGCACAAGCATAAAACAGTGAGAGGGAGAAAGAGAGAGAGAGAGAGAGAGAGAGAGAGGGGGAGAGAGAGAGGGAGAGAGAGAGAGAGAGAGATTTAACAGGAAGTGGGGCAGGACTAAACACTCAAAACTCACTCCCCAGTGATCTACTCCTGTTAACTTTCAGAAGTTCTACCATCTACAAAAATAGTGCCACAAACTGGTTACTAAGTGTCAGAATACACTGTCATTCCACACTTGGGCCTGAATATACAACAAAGAATCTACCCCGAAATTCCAACTTATTTGACATTAGCGCTTCAATAAATGAGAGAAGAGAATCACAAAATTCATAGCACAGTACAAAGAAACCAAGTACCAATAGAGCATAGTACAGGACTGAGTGGTCAGCATAAACAGTACACTTAATCTTACCAAAAAAAAAAAAAGGCTAAGACATTATATATCAAGGAAAATAGAATGTCTACAAACATTGTGATTTTAGAAAATTATTTTTATTATTGTATAGTTTTGCTCACTTAAAGAACATGGAGTACGGGGCTGGAAAGATGGCTTAATTTTCTTGGAAAAGACTTGTATTTAATTCCCAGCACCCAAATGGCAGCACACAATGATCTGTAACTTGAGTTTTGGGGTGTCTAACACCTTCTTCTGTCTTCTGCTGACACCAGACACACACAAGGTGCACTGACATATATGAAGGCAGAAACACCCCTATCTATAAAACACAGCTATTATTTAAAGAATAGTCTAAAGTACATGGAATATGACATCTCATCATGAATATTTATCTGTATTAAATAAATTAAATAGCTATATTAAATCATAGCTTATATGTGTGCTTATGTGTTCTATTTATGGTTTTCTGTTTATAATATTTTCACTTTTTAAAAAAAATCTGTGAACTTAAAGCTAAATATATGTACAAATCTGTAAATTATTTCAAACATTAAATTTGGTATTTCTTTTTAATTTTATATTGATACCAAATAATAAAATGTTATAAAATAATTTCATAATGAGGTACCTTAAGTCAAGTAAGTAAAATATCTTTAAGGATATTCACAGTGTCCAATAAGGAGGAATTTACAACAGATTCTTACCTAACAGCTCAGCTAAGAGGGAACAAAACAGCTAAGGAAACTGAAAAGAATCATTCTCATTGTTCCTGCATCACAGGATCAAATCTCTAGTGGGATTAAGGGGAAAGCTGAATGTTTTACATTTTTCTTGGAGAAAAGAAAATGAAGTCGTTTAAAATCCTCGGAAATACTGTCTAGTGTCTTAGCTCCCTTGGCATTCATTGGGATTACTTTATTGAGTTACATAAACTCTAAAATGGAATTGAAAATGGCAGGCCCAACAGACCACTGCATTGTAACAAAATACTGGCTGTTATGATACACTTAAAATTGCACCGAGTAGATGTAGGCATATAGCTCTGGCAAGAGAGCATGGCAGTCATGAAAATGACTTTCTTTCTAAATATTTATAGTTTAAATGTGGCTGATTGGTGGAATTTCTATATTTCACATTAACAGACATGTTCATCAGGAAACTAACCTTTTATCAAGGACTGACATTAGCAAGTTAAAACTCTTCCTCTTCATGAAATGTTTTCACTACACAGTACCTAGCTGTGATATTCCAATATTAAAAGGGCCATTTAAATTGCTGGGTTGAAAAAAAAATATTGAGAAGCATACTAGATGAAGTAAAGCCTGGCCTAGGATGAGAGCTCAGTCCTTTAATAAAATGTTTCCAAATGGAAGGACGTGAACTTGATCCCCAGAACCTCATAAAATTGCTGGGAATGATAGCTGGAAATCTAAGTTCCAGCACCGGGAAAAAGACAGGCAGGTACCAAGGTGTAGAGCCCCAGGCCAAGGAGGTACTCTTGCCTCAAAAATAAGGTGACTAGATCCTGAAAAATGATACTTGAGGATAATTTCAGACCTTCACATACACTGCATACACATCTACACACATATGGAACCATAGAAATATTCATACACACACAGAGATACATGGACACATAAAGGGAAGAAAAAAGCAAGCAAAACATTCCAGGAAACTTGTCTAGCACATTCACGAATGTGGCATCTAACACAATTTGGCCAGCCAGCAAAGCTTTTACATATAAAGCAAAGGCAGCAAATTGTTGCACAAGCATGTTAGAGCAGAGACTGCATATGGTAGAGGCCAATGTCAGATGAAATGATATATTTTCCTAATAATCTCTGAATTATGTGTCCCATATCACTTGTCACATCAGTCATGTGTTTTTTTAACACATGAGAACATTTTATAGAGGAAGATGCATGACTCTGTTCTTGGAAAATGAACAAGAAAAACAATACTTTATGTGGGAAATGGAGGAAAACTATTATTGGTTGAGATCTATTTTGAGTTAAGAATTCTTTGTTGCACTTTCTTTTCTCTATACATAATTTCATAAAACCATTACATGTTTTAATATAATATGTAGCCCAAACTAAGACAAATATCAAAATTCAAAGGGCATTTTATCACAGCATCATTAACTATGAATAATATTCCTATAGTGGACATGTAATCTATTTTTTATTGAAGTTCTGGGCATATACTATTATTCTATAATGAACTTCTTTTAGACCACAGGCCTTTATATATAAGGTCTAAGAACAGGCAGTATAATTAAAGTTTGTCTTAAACTTTTGAATGCTAATTTCAATTTCCAGCTTTGCAGTTAGTTTAGTATAACAAAAGATTCTCTCATTAGAAAGAATTCTCATATAATATTTAAGAAAAGAGTTTTATTCAGACATAAAGATCATTGTATGTTTTATAATTAAATTAAGTGGTGCTTAATTAATATCTCTGCAGGTAATTTATTTCATGTGGATAACTAGTGTGAAACAGACAACCAGCTTTATCTTTCAAAAACAAGGACAGAAAGTGACCAGGCTTGAATTTAAAGGTGACTTTTCTTCTGTACTATTATAGAGGCCCTGGTGGACTCTTTTTTCCTTCCCATTTATTACTATAATTAATGATAGTTGAAGTTTTTATACAGTTTTTCTTCAGGGGATTTCAAAACATAATGATATTGTTTATACCTCTTTCAAGGTACAAAAAAATTGCTCAATAACTTAAAATATTAATCATACACAACCTTATCCTTTATTCAAGGACACTAGTACGACTCTGTTAAAGATCAGGACTGGGAACAACTTTACTGTTTGTATTGTACAACTTGACACCACATTCTCTAGCATCATTTGTGCCTGGAAAGAAATGCAGGGAATTTCTTGTATAGAACTAGTATTATAATTCTTTGACAATAAAACTATTATTTTTCCTTTTGAAAGGTGTGATAAAATGCTTGCCATATGTAATAAAATCATTATGAAATACAGAAATAAGCAAATCAAAGAAACTAGAAGTTCTTTAATGATATTTCTTTTTACTTCATTACCAATCAGATTCTAACAGAACAGAAGTAGATCATTAGCACAGTTTCTCCTGTGTGTTCTGATCCTATATAAGTTGGCAAATTCTGGCAACACTCAAGAAAGAAAATAAATCAGAGCAGCACCAATGTCCCTTGTTTCCCTTACTGCTCAAAGTAATGCTGACATTTACTCAGAGAAGAGACAAATGAAACATTAATTCTTAATTATTCCTAAATTCAAATAACCACCACAAAAAAAAGTAGCATAGAGAGGTGAGGTGTCCTCCATGAGGTTGCTAAATCCTGACATGCAGCAAACAACCGGACCAGCATGATCAAAACAGACAAATCCAGATGATTTTGTCTTCAGCAATTTGCAACTAGCCTAACTAAATTTTCATTGCGATTTCTGAAACTGCTTGATTACATAACAGATTTCTTCAGACAAGTGTATTAGATTAATGCAGCAGCTGTATCATCAAACAATTTAAAATACCACTAACTATCTTGGAAGCAGTTTTAATTAGAGTGACTTCATATTAACTAAAACAGCTAGACTATAGAAGTAATACTCTTTAAAAGTTAAAACTAGTTATACTGAGTCCAAGGAGGAGCACTTCCCGTCTTGAGTATTGACAATAGCATCCTTTAGGAACAAAATTTTTACTCCTAAACCTAAGGAAACATTTATATTTCTATATAAACCTAAATCTTTAAAGTATAGAAAAACAAGCATAAAAGACTTCATATGAAAACAGAAAGGCTTGAAATAGCTAAACACATCACCTGAAGCAAATTATAAGACCATAAGTGAGTTAGAACATTCCTCAAAGTCTTTTCTCTAGCTGGATAAAATTCTAGTGTTTCTACTTTTTAATGACTGACCTCTTCTGGGTCCTGTCTCCCCTCATTTTCTGTTTTCAAAGACCAGAACCAAGTGTGTTTCATAGTGTGAAATCAGAATTAAGGTACGCGTTTGTGTTTCCTGATCTTACCTTAAGAAAGAACAGGTTTCTGATTACATTGCAGCAATGTAATGCAAGGCAAGAAGATGCACAAGGTGGAAGATATGCACAAGCATGTTCCCTTGCTTCCTTTGCACAAGGGAATAGATGCACAACCCACACACACTGTTCAGTTGATCTGAAGACTGGTTCTGACAGTGGCATTTGCTGTTCCTGTAATAGAACCATGTAAAGAAAAGGAATTTGACTCTTTGGTGTTGAGGTATCTTGTAAACACCAATAGTTCCTCAGATAGGGGCAGGGCTTCACGCTCATCTTTGTGAACTATGATGATATTTTGTCTGACATGAGCTTTTGCAGGTCTTGTACATGCTTTCACATGTGCAATTACCTGCTTATATCCAAAAAACCTTATTACCTCTGGCTGCTACACTTTTGCAGTCTCTTCATCCTTAATGATGCCTGAGACTTGCAGGGAGGAATGTGAGATAGATATCATACTTACACCTGAGGATTCTACAACATCCTATTGTTGGTACATTGGTCAGTTAAAGCTGTCTGTGCTACTTTCCATCTACTGCAAGCTTTCCTGACGAGGGTTGAGAGATGCCCCAGTCTATGTGTAGAACAATTAGAAATCCATACAATATAATCTTCAATGACCAGGCTAGGTACATTTAGAAGATTAATAGCACTAGGTTCTTCCCTAGGACCTATGATCTATCCAGTCACAGTTCTCTGCTCTGATAACCGTTCTACATATGGGTTCCATCTGTTGAAGCCTGTCTTATATGCAACCAGAAAGTGTTTGATAACTTTCATGATATTTGTGCCACTCTTGTGCCAGCGGTCTTGTCTTGATAGAACATGTATTGTTATAACTCATAGGTTTTACAGCTGGCTAAGATTGATAATCAGTTTCCTCTTCCCATGGTATATGAGCACGAGTATGTACGTCTTGACAAGTATATAGAAGTCTTTGTGTATACGTCCAAGAGTGTTACAATTATATCATATGGTAGATGAACAAAGGTTTGGGAGGAACATTGACACAATAATTTCAATAGTGACTGCCTCGGCTTGTACTTCAACCAGTAGTAAGCCATTCTATTTTCCCCAAATCCAGTTCAACCCATAAGGGCATTGCTTTGTTGACCTTAGCAGTTTTGACTGGGGTAAAATGAAATCCCACACTACTTTGATATGCATTTCCTGATGGATAAGATGTAGAACCTTTCCAAACATTTCTAAGCCATTTATAATATAACTCTGTTTTGTTCCTGAATCCAACACTTAATTTGGTGGTTTGTGTAAATGTCACTTTGATTTCCTCAGATGAAGGGATGAGAGCTGTTCCTAAGCTGTGGAAATACAAAGCTGGGCTGAGACCAAAGTGTTTCTTCCCTATTCTAAATATCCCTACATGTAGACCTAGAAGCTTCTAGCCTTTACACAATCTATTCTTCAAAGCTGACTGATTCAATCTGGCTTTTCCCAGCTTTTGACTGAATTGCTCTGCCTGACTTCATGCTAACTTTGGCAATATGTTAGGAAATTCTAGCTTCTTCTCATTCACTGACTCATTCTGTCTTCATCTGTGTCTAGCTTGGTCTGTCTATAATCTATCCCTGTACTGTCCCAGGAAAGCTCCCCCCTGTCACATACACCACACACCATTTACCAGACTACTGTTGTGTCCATTCAGCATTTCTGTACCCCAAAAGACCACTCAGAAGCCATTCCTGGGTCTTTCATTTATAAGCTCAAGCCTAGATTACACCATCCTCACTGACACAGCAGGATGGTAGGGTGAAGCCCTGAGCTATCAGCAGGACAGAGCTTTATAGGAAATATTAAGCAAGCAAGGGAGTATATTTCTAGCCTGGCAAGCATCTAATTGGAAGGAGGGGTATTGTTGTCTTTTAACATAATTGGCTGGTGCTTGGAGTCAAACCATAAACTTTTGCTTTCCTCCAAATTGGTGGCTATTTTGTCACAGGCAGGCTTGTAACCTGGAGGTACAGGTTTGTTGCGGAGTGACTTGAAAATTGGTGCTAGGTATTGGCTTGTTAGTTAACTCAAGTTCAACCTTAGGCTCTCTCTCTGTCTCACATACACATACATACACACTCACACAAACACATACAAATACACAAATTGCTCCTGAGTAGCCTCTCTACCTGTGCTGTTGTGTGAGTTGGGCATATTCTATCAGTGAGTAATTCTATCAAATCTTTCACTGATTTTTACTTTAGCTGCCTGTCAATTAGATGTCACTTCCTTCTACAAACTATTCTTAGCATCATTATTTGGGATTCAACGTAAGTACTAGGGGTGTGTCTTTACTTCAGCTAGATCACATCTTTGGATGTATCCCTTGCCAGAGCAGCCATATTGCTGGGATAAAATTCTTCTATAGGTTCCTCCATACTAGCTTTTGTTTTTTTTCATTTGTTTAGTTGGTTTTGTTTTTGTGGTTGTTCTTTATATATACTACATATTAATATCAAGCTGGTAAAGCTCTGCCCATTTTGTGAGCTATCTCTGCACTGGAATTGTGGTGTCTTTTGTTGCACAGAAGCGTTTTAGTCAATTTATCAATTGTTGGTCTTAATGAGCATGTTTCCAGGGTCCTGCTCCTCCTGAAGGCTCATTCCTATGTAATTTCAAGCTTATTTTCTATTTTCTCCTTGCCCTATCCAGAGAACCAGGTCTTATGCTAAGGTTCCACTTATTTTTTTTCTAAAATGTCTTTAAGACTTCAAGTGTGTGTTGAAAAAGAATAGCAGAAATGGGCATCTTGTCTTGTTCCTGATTTTAGTAAAATTAGGAGGAGGAGGATGTTGATGGTGGATGAAATGCAGATTACCTTCATTATGCTGAGATATGGCACCTGTATCTCTATTCTGTCCATGAATCAAGAATCAAAGTTGTATTTTGCCAAAGGCCATTTCTGTATCTAATGGGATGATTGTATGACTTCTGTGCTTTAGTCTATGTACTTTGTATATTATATTTATTGATTTACATATTTTAAAGCCCTGTAACTCTGGAATAAAGCCAGTAACATTATGGTAGATAATCTTTATTATTTGTTCTTGATTCCTTTTGCAAGTATTCTGTTACTTTTTTAACATCTAGGTTTATCAAAGAGTAACCAATAATATTATTTAATTCTTGATATTATGGAGGGATGTTAAGTATCAGAGTAATGAGAGGTTCAGTAAAAGAATTTGAAACTGTTCCTTACTTTTCTCTTTATAGAATAAATTAAGGAGTATTGTTGTTGAAAATATGGTAGAATTCTGAGCTATGTATTCATCTGACACTGGGCTTTTTTGGTTTGGAGGTTTTGTTAATTATTACTTCTCATTGATTTTATGAATCTAATTAAATTATTTAATGTATTGTATACTATATGTATACTATATGTAACTAACTATAGTAATATAGTTAGGTATATATATCTAACTATAGTAAGGTATACTATATGTAACATATAATATACATGTATAGTGTATGTTTTCTGTCTATATAAAATCTGCAAAGTCCATGTTTGCATGTATACATGTTTAAGGTTGACCACTTGGGACTGAATAGCGAATCAGGGAGCTCTTCCCAGGAGAACACTATATCCTTCTCTATGAAGTCATTGTTTGCCTATAGTTCTTTGTTTAGGGCTAGGTCTATGTGAGATATTTTTCCCTATCTGAGATAGTTTCTCTACACATGTTGTACTGTTCAATATGAGGGAAAGCTACATGGTACTGTAAAACTTGCCTCCTAAATATAGCTGGTGAGGTCACAGAGTCTTAGAGAAAAATATACCACATTATTTTTTAAAACCAATATACTTTCTAAGTGTATTCTAAAACCTTACACCTATGCATATTGTGCTGCTTAGTTATTTAAACTAGACAAAGATTGAAGGGAACAAGGAACCTCAATTGAGGAACTACCTCCATAAGACTGATCTGTGAGATTGTCTGTGGGGCATTTTCTTAATGAAAGATCAACATGGGAGGGTTCACCACTTGTGGGCAAAGTTACCTCCAGTTAAATAGTTATAGTTCTTAGCTGAAAGAAAAAAAAAGTTGAGCAATGTAGAGAAATGTAATAAGCAGTGGGTCTCTGTCTTTGCCTGCATGTTCCTACCTTGTATTTCTGCTGTAGATGTCCCAACTGATGATCTGTAACCTGTAAATAAACCTTTTCTTCCTCGAATTGTTTTTGGTCACACACATTTACCATAAGTAAATTTTATTTACTTGCATTTTAAATGTTTCACAGTTTCCCTTCTGTAAATCCTGTATCCCATTCCCCCTTACCATGCTTCTATGAGGGTGCTCCCCCACCCACCTAAACATTTCTACCTCACTCTCCTAGCATTCTTTTACACTGGTATAGAAAGCCCTCATAGTACCAATGGCCTCCCCTCCCATTGATGCCAGATCAGCTCTGTCAGTCCTTCCCATAATTCCTCCATTGGGGTCCATGTGCTCAGTCTGATGGTTGGCTGTGTGCTTGTACCTCTGTATTGGTCAGGATCTGGCAGAGCCACACAGGAGACAGGTGTATCAGAATCCTATCAGCAAGTACTTTGACATCTGCAGTAGTATCTGGTTTTGGTGTCTGCATGTGGCGTGAATCCCAAGGTAGGGCAGTCTCTGAATGGCCATTCCTTCAGTCCCTGCTCGACTCTTTTTCCCTGTTTTCCTTTAGACAGGAACAATTCTGGGTTAAGATTTTGGGGATGGGTGGGTGGCCCCATCCCTCAACTGGGAGGGGGGATGTGTATACTCTGGATATGGTATCGACAGGTTCTCCCTCCGCTTTATGGGGTATTTCAGCAAATGTAATCCTCATGGGGTTCTGTGAGGCTCTGGCTTTCTTGGCATCTGGGGCTTTTTGGTTGCTACCCTGAGTTCCCCATTCCGCATTACTACACACCTCTGTTCAGTTTCCTGGCCCTTTGTACATCTCTTCTATCTCCTCCCATGTTTGATCTTCCCCTCCTTCAGCCCCCCACTCAGCTCTTTTCTCTCTCCCAAGTTCTGCCCACCCTCTATATCCCATGATGATTTTGTTCCCCCTACTAAGTAGAATGGAAGCATCCACTCTTTGGTCTTCCTTTCTCTTGAGCATCATGTGAGTTGTATCATGGATATTCCACGTTCTTTGCCTTATAACCATTTATCAGTGAGTCCAAACCATGTGTGGTCTTTTCTGACTGAGTTACCTTACTCAGGATGATATTTTCTAGATCTACCCATTTGCCTGTGATTTTCATGAAGTCATTGTTTTTAATAAAGAGTAGTATTCCATTTGTGTAAATGCACCACATTTTCTGTATCCATTCCTCTGGTGAGGAACATCTGTGTTGTTTCCAGCTTCTGGCTATATTATAAATATGGCTACTATGAACATAATAGAGTATGTGTCCTCATTACATATTGGAGCATCTTCTGGGTATATGCCCAGGAGGGGTATGACCCTAGTATTACTTGAAGTAATACTATGTCAAATTTTCTGAGGAATAGCGAGACTGATTTTCAGAGTGGTTGTACCAGCTTGAAATCCCATCAGCAGTGGAGGAGTGTTCCTCTTTCTCCACAACCTTGCCAGCATCTGCTGTCACCTGAGTTTTTGATCTTAGCAATTCTGACTGGTGTGAAGTAGAGTATCAGGGTTGTTTGATTTGCATTTCTCTGATGCTAAGAATGTTGAACATTTCTTTATGTGCTTCTCAGTTGTTCAAGTTTCATCAGTTGAGAATTCTCTGTTTAGCTCTGTTCCCTGTTTTTAGTAGGGTTATTTAGTTCTCTGGAGTCTAACTTCTTGAGTTCTTTTTAATATATTGGCTATTAGCCCTCTATCAGATGTAGGATTGGTAAAGATCTTTTCCCAATCTGTTGGCTGCCGTTTTGTCCTATTGATAGTGTCCTATGCCTTACAGAAGCTTTGCAATTTTATGAGGTCCCATTTGTCTATTTTTGATGTTAGAGCATAAGCCACAAGTGTTCTGTTCAGGAAAATTTCCTCTGTGCCCATGTGTTTGAGACTTTTCTCCACTTTCTCTTCTATTAGATTCAGAGTATCTGGTTTTAATGTGGAGGTCCTTGATCTATTTGGACTTGAGCTTGGTATAGGGAAATAAGAATGGGTTAATTTGTATTCTTCTACGTGTTGACCACCAGTTGAGCCAGCATCGTTTGTTGAAAATGCTCTATTTTTTTCCTCTGGATGGTTTTAACTTCTTTGTAAAAGGTCAAGTGAATATGGGTGTGTGGGTTCATTTCTGGGTCTTCAATTCTATTCCAATGATCTACCTGCATGTCACTGTACCAATACCATGCAGTGTTTATCACTATTGTTCTGCAGTAGAGCTTGAGGTCAGGGATGGTTTTTCCCCCAGATATTCTTTTATTGTTGAGAATAGTTTTCAAAACCCCGGGGTTTTTGTTATTCCAAATGAGTTTGAGAATTGCTCTTTCTAACTCTATGAAGAATAGAGTTGGAATTATGATGAGGATTGCATTGAATCTGCAGATTGCTTTCAGCAAGATGGTCATTTTTAATATATTAACACTGGGAACCCATGAGCATGAGAGATATTTCCATCTTCTGAGATATTCTTCGATTTCTTTCTTCAGATACTTGAAGTTCTTGTCACACAAACAAAACTTTAACTTGCTTAACTAGAGCCACTCCAAGGTATTTTATATTATTTGTGACTATTGTAAAGGGTGTTGTTTCCCTAATTTCTTTCTCGACCTATTTATCCTTTGTGAAGAGGGAGGCCACTGACTTGCTTGAGTTAAATTTATATCCAGCTACTTTGTTGAGGTTGTTTATCAGGTTTAGGAGTTCTCTGGTGGAATTTTTGTGGTCATTTAAGTATACTATCATATCATCTGCAAATAGTGATAATTTGACTTCTTCCTTTCAAATTTGCACTACTTTGTTCTCCTTTTGTTGTCTAATTGCTCTGGCTAGGATTTCAAGTCCAATATTGAATAGGTAGGGAAAGAGTGGGCAGCCTTGTCTAGTCCTTGATCTTAGTGGGATTTCTTCAAGTTTATCTCCATTTAGTTTGATGTTTACTATTGGTTTGTTGTATTTTGCTTTTGCTATGTTTAGGTATGGGACTTGAATTTCTGATCTTTTCCAACATTTTGCATTGAGAGAGTGACTGTCTTTGTCATTGAGGTATGTTTCCCATATGCAGCAAAATGCTGTGTCCTGTTTATGTATCCAGTCTGTTAGTCTATATCTTTTTATTGGGGAATTGAGTCCATTGACACTAAGAGATATCAAGAAAAAGTGATTGCTACTTCCTGTTGTTCTTGTTGTTAGAGGTGGAATTATATTTGTATGGCTATATTCTTTTGTGTTTGTTTAAAGAAGATTACTTTCTTGCCTTTTCTAGATTGTAGTTTTCATCCTTGTGTTGCAGATTTCCATCTATTATCCTTTGTAGGGCTGGATTTGTGGGAATATTTTATGTAAATTTTATTTTTGTCATGGAATATCTTGGTTTCTCCATCTATGCTAATTGAGAATTTTGATGTGACTAATAGCCTGGGCTGGCATTTGTGTTCCCTTCGCGTCTGTATAATATTTGCCCAGTATCTTCTAGTTTTCACAGACTCCGGTGGGAACACTGGTATAACTCTGATAGGACCACCATTATGTGTTACTTGACCTTTTTCCCTCACTATTTTTAATATTCTCTCATTGTTTTATGCATTTGGTGTTTTGACTATTATGTGATGGGAGGAATTTCTTTTCTAGTCCAAACTATTTAGAATTCTGTAGGCTTCTTGTATTCATGGCTATCACTTTCTTTAAGTTAGGGAAATTTTCATCTATAATTTTGTTGAAGATATTTACTGGCCCATTAAATTGGGAATCTTCACTCTCTTCTATTCCTATTATCCTTAGGTTTGGTCTTTTCATTGTGTCCTGGATTTCCTGGATGTTTTGCATTAGGAGCTTTTTGCATTTCACATTTTCTTTGACTATTGTGTCAATGTTTTCTATGGTATCTTCTGCACCTGAGAGTCTCTCTTCTATCTCTTGTATTCTGTTAGTGATGCTTGCATCTATGACTCCTGATCTCTTTCCTAGGTTTTCTACCCCCAGGCTTGTCTGTCTTTGTGATTTCTTTATTTTTTCTAGTTCCATTTTCGGATTCTGGATGGTTTTGTTCAATTCCTTCACGTCTTTGTTTGTTTTTGCCTGTAATTTTTAAAGGGACTTTTGTGTTTCCTTTTTAAGGGCTTCTACCTGTTTACCTGTGTTCTCTTGTATTTCTTTAAGGGAGTTATTTATGCCCTTATTAAAGTCCTCTATCATCACCATAAGATGTGATTTTAAATCAGAGTCTTGCTTTTCTGGTGTGTTGGGTTATCCAGGGCTTGCTGTGGTAGGAGAACTTGGTTTAGATGATGTGAAGTAGCCTTGGTTTCTATCGCTTATGTTCTTACCCTTGCCTCTTGCCATCTGGTTATCTTTGGTGTTAGCTAGTCTGGCTGTCTCTGACTGTGGCCCTTCCCTCCTGTAAGCCTATGTGTCAGCACTCCTGGGAGACCAGTTCTCTCCTTAGAGAAATTTGAGTATGAAGAGCTATGGCACAGGGTCAGGTCTGGGGCACAGACTGAAACCTGAAGATCCCTGTCCCAGGCCATTCCTTGGTTTCCTTGTCCTAATGGTTCTGTAAGGATCCCTCTTGGGCCAGGAATTTGAGCAGAAGTGGTGATCTCACCCACTCTCTCAGGTATGTCAGCACTCCTGGGAGATCAGCTCTCTCCTGGTAGGATCTGAGTATGGAACATTGTGGCACAGGGTAGACTTCAGGAGCAGATGGAAACTGGAAGGATCTTGTCCCAGTTTGCTCCTAAGGGCTCTGAGCAGGTCCCTCTGAGCAGAAGTGGTGGGCCTACCTATGATCACAAATATGTCAGCACTCCTGGGAGACTAGCTCTCTCCAAGCAGGATCCAGGTATGGGGACCTGTAGCACAAGGTCAGCTCTAGGAGCAGACACCGGAAGAATACTGTTCCCTTAGACACACTATTATTAACCACCCTTCATCAGAGGTGATCCTTTCTGCAACCGATAAACAGTATTACAGAAATCCAGCAATGTTCAAAATGAAAAGAACACTAGACAATGGGATGCTCAAGCCCATTAATACATGCATCATGAACTGGAAACATCTTGGAATAGAGAGTAGAAAATTTACAAGAGCCAGAGAACGAGAACTTCTGCTTGGAGACAGTGTCTTCTATGTATGACTTTGGACCCACAAAATCTAAACAAGGCTATCAACTAAACAAAACTTGCATGATATATATATATATATATATATATATATATATATATATATATAAAACATGTATATATATATATGTTATAGATATATACATATATATCTATAATATATACATGTATATATGTATATACAGATATATACAGATATATATGTATATACCTATAACATATATGTGTGTTATATATATATAATCAGTATATATATATATATACATATATATATATATATATATACTGATTCCTAATTTTTTTGTATCTACTATATCATTTAATTTTACATCCTTATTTTATTTATATGGATATACTATATCTTTCTTTTTGTTCCTGTGTGTAAAACACTTATCAACTATATTTATCTTTTCAAAGAACATACTCTGTAATTAATTGATTCTCTGCATTTTTTTGATTTATGTTTGTTTTTATTTCATTAATTTCAACAATATTTTGATTATCTCTTACCACCTGCTCTTTTTGAGTTCTGTTTTTTCTCAAAGACTTCAGCTTAAACCATTAAACCATTAAACTATTATTATGATATTTCTCATTATTTCTCTGGTAGACACTTAGTGCTATAAACTATTTTCTTAGGGATGACTTCATTGTGGCCCATAGATATTAGGATACTGTGTTTTCATTTTTGTTGCATTCTACACATATTTCTTGATTTCTTCCTTCATCTAGTTTTCATATAGTAATATCTCACTTAGTTTTCATGCATTTGTGAAATTTATAACGTTTCTAGTGCTGCTAGTATCAAGCTTAAGTTCTTTGAGGTCTGAAAGAATTAGGAAATTATTTCAGATTTTCTAAATTTGGAGAGACTTGCTTTGTGTTGTAATATATGATGAATTTTGGAGTTAGTTATGTGTTCTAAGATGTAATTTATTCCTTGCCTGATGAAGCGTTCTAGCATAATTTAATTCCAGAGTTTCATTTTACAGCTTTTCTTAAGATGACCTGTTATATTAGAGAAAGTGATGTACTGAAGTCACCAACAATCATTTTGTTGAGGTCAACCTATGTTTTATAAAAGTGGGTAGAACATTGTTTGGTTTGGAAGTGTCTATAATTGTAATACCATGTTGAGTTTTTCCTTTGACAAATATGAACTGCCTCCATCTCTTCTGACTAGTTTTGTTTGAAGGCTATTTTGTTCAAAATTAGGATATCTATGCCTGCCTATATTTTAGTTTCATTTACTTGGGATACCTTTTTCCATCATTTTATCCTAAGGTGGGATCTTTTTCTTGTATGGAGTAAAAAGATGGTACCTGTTTTCTAATCTACTCTGTTCATCTGATTTCTTTATTTACATTTTAAATGTTATTCCCTTCCCAGTTTCTCCCCCTGGAAACTCCCTATATTATTCCCCCCTCCCACTGCTTCTATGAGGGTATCCTACCTCCCTGTCCTTGCATTCTCCTATACTGGGGTCATTAAGCCTTCACAGCCTCTTCTCCCACTGATGTCTGACAAGGCCATTTTCTGCTACATATGTGGCTGGTGCCATTGGTCCCTCCATGTATACTCCTTGGTTGGTGCCTTAGTCCCTAGGAGCCCTGAGGGGTCTACTTGGTTGATATTGTTGTTCTTCCTATGGGGTTACAAACCTCTTCAGCTCCTTCAATCCTTTCTTTAACTCCTCCATTGGGGACCCCATGCTCAGTCCAATGTTTTGCTGCAAGCATCTGCCTCTGTACTTGTAAGGCTCTGGCAGAGCCTCTCAGGAGACAGCTATATCAGGATCCTGTGAGCATGCACTTCTTGGCATCCACAATTGTGTCTGCTTTTGGTGACTGTATAAGGGATGGAACACAGGTGGGGCAGTCTCTGGATGGCCTTTCCTTCAGTCTCTCATCTGCACTTTGTCTCCATATTTTCTCCTATGAGGACAGTTACTATTTGAGAGTTATCACTGAAAAATGTTTATTAATTTCTGTTATTATATTGTTATGCTGTTGGACTCAAAGACCTCTTTTATGAACTGTTCTGAAATTGTTTATTTACTCCGTGTGCCCTATTAATTGTCTTTCATCTCTTCCCAAGAGCAAAATATTACTTCTAGAATCCTCATTAATGATGTCTCAGTGGAACTAAATTTCTATTATTTTTATCATAGAAAGTTTTGTGTGTGTGTGTGTGTGTGTGTGTCCAATAGTTTTCTGAGTATACTAATCTAGTTTGGCATCTGTAGTAGTTTAGAACATGTACAACATCAGACAAAGCCCTCAAAATTATTTGAAAGGCAGGTGTTATTTTATGTGACTGCCTTTATATGTCACTTTGTCTTTTTTTTTCTGCTTTTAATTTCCTTTCTTAGTTTAGTCCAGTTTTTATTTTGAATATTATGTGACATAGGGAGTTCCAGTTTTGGTTCTTTTGATTTGGTGTCCTGTATTCCACTTATACCTTGATAAGTATCTCCTTCTGTAGATTTGGGTAATTGTCCTTGATATTTTTATTAAATATATTTTCAAGGGTTTGACCTGAGTTTATTCTTCTGCTATACTCTTTATTTCTAGGTTGGGTATATTAATAATGTTCAGGATATATTTAATCTGGGTTCATTTCTTGTTTCTTAGTTATTCCTTTGTTTTTGTTATTTCTTTTTTAAAGATTTTTTTAAAGATCATTTTGTCAAACTTGAATGAGTCAATTCCACTTTCTTGTCTTCAAGAAGAGATAATCTCTCTTCATGATCCAATGTATTGGTGAAGTTTTCCTCTAATATTTTATTTAAGTCCCTGAGTTTTTCATTTTGAATCATATTTCAGTTTAGATTTTCTGCGTTCATACCTTTCATCATTTCATGTAACTCTTTGTGTTTTTGCAATCTTCACTCATATATATATAGATGTATTCTTTATGGGTTTCTTAAGCATATATATACAGCAGCTATTTTGAAATCATTGTCTTGTGAATCACCTAATTTGTAAGGGAACATTACAGTGAGGATGCTCATATAAGGAGCAGACAAATGGTGCAGGTTATTTTGTTCTTTGCATTTAAGGAATAAGAGCTAATTATCTCTAGTTAGTCAGAATCTTTTTGGTATAGATAGATGATCTAACATTAGCTAAGTCAATGTGTGGCTATTTGTTTATACACCATCTTGCCTAGTTTTAGACAAGCTGAGTGTTGCTTTGGACAACTAGGGTTTGATGTGACTAAGGGATGTGAGGTGGGTAAGGTGACAGGCTCTGGATCTACCTTTCCAGGTACCACTACCTATTCTGGACAGCAGGATACCATCAGTGCTATGTCAAGCTAGACAGGTACTTACAAAGAGTTCTGGTTTTCAGGACTCAAATTTCTCCCAGAGAAATGCAGTAGTTAAGGTGGCTCACAGGTTTGAAGGGGAGATTATCTCTAGGGTTCCTATTTGCAGTATGTCAAGATGTCCAGAGGTAATATAGTAAATAGGGTGCTTCTATGGCAGGAGCTCGTGGGTATGTTGTCTCTGGAGGTTCCTACATGGAGTAGTTGTTGCAGAATGCTGCACCATCTCTGGACTAAGTTATGTGCTTTATGGTTGATAGATGGATCTGTGGAGAGGTTCTGAGTATTCCTCCCTGGGATTTCCAATTGCAAAACTCCTGTAATATTTTTTAAAGACACAGATTTAATCTTTGTTATCAATTTATTATATCATAAGAAATATTTGATGGTCAAAACAAAGATGAAAATTTGCAGCACTAGAATTAAAAATTATATATCATTATAAAATATTTATATATTTATATTATACATACACACATAACCTGTATAGAATTATACGTAATTGTAAAATTGAATATAGTTCATCATCCTGATGTGGAGATTACTTACTATTTCATGACTATCTATTACATTTTGTGTTTCAGATGAACTTGTCTACCTATGGCTCTTCTTCAAATCAAGAATTAAATTGGCTGACTGACTTTCAAGCATCTTTAGAATGCCGTGTGGAGTAGCCATTATTTCTTAGAGCTAATGACTCTGTGCAACACATTTTAAGGTTTCACCTTATGAAAAATTTTGTACCTTATGACCTCAAAGAAATTCAACATTAATTAACTAGAATTCTCTCTTATGCATCATGGTTGCTTGACTCCCAAGCATTTTTTGCTGCTGTAATTTAGATGAGAAGCCTTGTTTATCCATTTATAGTCTTTGTTCTAGAAACCTGTGCTATGTTGTTTTGCTTTTATTATACTACATTTTTTCCATCTGCATATTTGCATGACTTAATTTATTTTTATTATCCTCAGACAGAAGTAGAAGAAAATCAAAATGGACTCCCTTTGGGATGCTTGGTGGACAATATCATACTTTTTCAGATTTCTCAACTCTTTGAAACTCAAAAACTCCACATACACAAGCGAACAATTAATGGCTGCTTTTCTACCTAACTTCATATGAAAACCACTCTCTCAAAGTAAAATACTCAAATCTCTAAAGATAATGTAGGAGAGCTGAAAAAGAATAATTATTTCCTGATAGTTAAACTGACGACCTAACAGTAAAAGTAAGGGATGCTACCCATTCGTCCAATACTTTTATGCCGCCCAATCTGTCCACAGTTGGGTACTGCTGCTTTAGCTACACTAGATAACTATACCTAGGGAAATCAAACCACATGTGTGTGTTCTCTGGAACTTGAAAGGTGTTCTTGAACTTGTTATGGAGTAAATGAACAATGCAGTTGAAATGTCAGTGGATAAAATGTACATTTAAGCTTTAAATTGCATCAATGTTTTATATAGGATATTTGCTAAAGAAATCCTGAATACCTATCTTATAGTTATGAAACTCCAAGATTTCAGCTCTTGAAAGAAAGAGGCCTGAGTTTTATCCTGACATAGAAGAATGCTGAATAATATGTGTTAGTATTCTCTTACTATAACAGATTTAAGAGACTATGAATATGAAGTGGATTGCTTCATAGATTCAGCAGTTTATGCTCACTTGGACCTATTATTTTTGTGTTTATGGCTAGACCGAATAACATGGCTACCTGTGGATGATGGATCTGCTGGTTTCTTCATAGTGACTCAGAAAGGAGGACGAGAGGAAGAGAGGACCCATTCTAAATAACATATTCAGGAGCAAAACTCCATATGACCAGACATTTACAAAGAATACTTTCATCATACTGATTCTAGTTTCTTGAAAAGCAATAGCCTGGAGACTAAGCATTTAATAAAAGCCTTTGGGGACTCATTCAAATGTAGTATATAACCCTGATAAATTCAATTTTAGTTTTGCATTTTATTTCTAATTATAAGTGAGTCAATTTATATCTCTCTGGTTTACAAACAATATTCAAGTTGTTTTATTGTGGTTGTAACACCTTTTCCTTAATGATATATGAAAATTTGCAACTCTTATATATTTTTCTAATTTACTCACTATAGCCCATCTCATGAAAGTATAATGTTATCTCAAGTTTAAATGTGCACTTTATTGATAACTAATCATTTTCAGTATCTTTTCACATGTTTAACTACCATATGACTTTTCTTATAAACTGACTCTTCATCAATTTTGCAAATCATTTATGGGCTAGAGTTACATAGCTCTTTAGGGTGTTCCTTGTCTAATACATATATTAGGAATTTTGTTACATATAATTTAGGTTTTGTAAATATTGATGAACTTTACATTTATTTAATTTTATTTATGTATACCTGTATATATAGACTTATGTTCATAAGCTGCATGCAGGTGCTCATACAGGTCTAAGAAAAGGTATATTCATTATAAATTATTTACAGACAATTGTGAGTCAATATGTGGGTGATGGGACATGAAGGCAGATTCTCACTAGAGATGCAAGTACACTAATGAATGTAGAATTGTAAATCACTTGTATTCTTCTTTGTATTTCTGTAAAAACATTAGACACATATTTTGTACTAAAATGAGATGATTTCTGCATCATGTTTTCATTCATTCACTCTATTAAAAGTTTAATGGTAATGCTTTTATAATTTTTAAAGAGGTTTCCCTCTTTAAATTGATCTCCTTCCTTACTTAAATATTTCAATGTATCCACCAACAAAATGATTTACATCTTGAGATTTAGTTGATATTAGTATATAGTCAATTTAGTGTATTTGAAAAGGGAAATAATCTATAGTGAGGGCTACAATGTTCTATATACATGAACTAAATAAATGATAAATGTGTTTGAGACTTGTCAAAATTTCCTCTCATTTTTCTAATTTTTTTATTTTTTATGATTATTTGGAGTGATTGTAAAGCACTATTTATTCCAGTTTCTTCTGGGTATATTTGTCCTAATAGCTTGAAAGGCTTACTATTAATTTCTATAACTTTATGTCTCAGAGCTAGCGCTCTCTTAACATTATAAGTAGCAGCTTTCCTTTTTTCACAGTGTCGCTGTATGTAAGCCAGATAGGCTTCTGAGTGTATAAATCCTTAGACCCTGAATGATGTAATTACAGGCAACTATGATGCCTACAGTCAGTGCTTTGTCTCTATGAAGCTCCTTATCTTGCAAACTACTGTCTTTGACATTAACACTGCCATATTCACCTTTAGATTATCTCTATTTAGACTCTGTAATTTTAAATACATTATTTCACTCTGATCCTGTCTCATCTTCACCCTTACAATTAATGTATAATTCTTATAAATCATACAAGGTATCAGTTTTCCTTTCTCCTCTCATTTCTTCTCTCTCTCTCTCTCTCTCTCTCTCTCTCTCTCTCTCTCTCTCTCTTTCCCTCTGTACTAGTAATAATAAAGCATAAAGCCTTCTACACACAGGCAAGCATTGTGCCACTGAGTTATATATACAGCCTTATATATGCAACCTATTTTTTCTTACTATTAAAACAGAGCCTCCATGTATAGCTTAGCTTACATTGAAATCTTTACACCCCAGGGTGGCTTGAACCTGACATACTCCCTTTCTATGTGCCTAGTGAAAGTGATAGGATTATGGATATTTAAAACCATGCCAAGTTGGTGTTATTTTTCTGGGCTATCTGATAATATAGCTCTTAACTGGAATCTATAATCCTATATATTTTAATAATCTATTAACCCAATTTTCAATATAAATATTTCTTAATGACAATTATTTAATTTTTCTGTTTATCTTTCAATTATGTTAATATATATTTGTGATAATTCAAATCAAGAATTATAGTATGTTCATTAAATTAACATACTAACCTTAAGAATTGAAATTATAGGAGTAACCGGGTCCAGTGGGACCAGGCACACAGGAACTCCACCAGCCCAGTGACTCGGGTTCCTTCCGGTCTGTCTGGGCTGGGGTCCAGAGCAGACTTGGGCTCAAGCTCCGCAGCCAGTCCCACAACACCCAGAGGAATCTCCACTCCCAGGCACTCTGACAAACCCAGGATCAGAGGTGAGCAGGAACCAACATCTGTCCCAACACTGGAAGTAACTGGGTCCAGCGGGACCAGGCACACAGGAACTCCTCCAGCCCAGTGACTCCAGTTCCTTCCAGTCTGTTTGGGTTAGTGTTCTGAGCAGACCTTGGGGACAAGCTCTGCAGCCAGTCCCACAACTCACAGAGAAAGCCACACTCCCACTTGTTTTAACAAGCCCAGGATCCCAGGATTCCAGAATCACAGGATCACAGAGTCAGCTTGATTCTGAGGAGTTCTGACACAACCAGGATCACAGGAAGGACAGGCTCCAGTCAGATTTAGCAAGGGCAGGTAGCACTAGAGTTAACCAGATGCCTGGGGGTAAGCGTAAGAAAATAAACAACATAAACCAAGATCATTTGCCATCATCAGAACAAAATACTCCCACCATAGCAAGTCCTGGACACCATAGCAAGTCCTGGACACACCATTACACCAGAAACGCAAGATTCAGATATAAAATCACTTGTCATGATGATAATACAGGAACTTAAGAAAGACATAAACAGCACCCTCAAAGAAATACAGGAGAACACAGGTAAAGAACTAGAAGCTCTTAAAGAGGAAACACAAAAATTCCCGTAAAGAACTACAGGAAAACACAATCAAACAGGTGAAGGAAATGAGCAAAACCGTCCAGAACTTAAAAATGAAAATAAAAACAATAAATAAATCAGAAAGAGAGACAACCCTGGAGTTACAAACCCTAGGAAAGAAATCAGGAGCCATAGATGCAAGCATCACCAACAGAATGCAGGAGATAGAAGAGAGAATCTCAGGGGCAGAAGACACCTTAGAAAGCATTGACAGAACAATCAAAGAAAATGCAAAAAGCAAAAAGCTCCTAACCCAAAACATCCAGGAAATCCAGGATGCACTGAGAATAGACTGGACCAGAAAAGAAATTCCTCTCATCACATAATAATCAAAACACCAAATGTACAAAGAGAGAATTTTAAAAGCAGTAAGGTTAAAAAGGCAAGTAATATATAAAGACAAGCCTATCAGAATTATGGCAGATTTCTCAGCAGAGACTATGAAAGCTAGAAGATCCTGGGCAGATGTCATAGAGACCCTACAAGAACACAAATGCCAGCCCAGACTACTATACCCAGCAAAACTCTCAATTACCATAGATGAAGAAAACAAGATATTCCATGAAAAAACAAAATTTATACAATATCTTTCCACAAATCCAGCTCTAGAAAGGATAATAGATGGGAAACATCAACATAACAAGCAAAATTACACCCTAGAAGAAGCAAGAAGGTAATCTTTCAATAAATCCACACAAACCTAATTCCACCTTTTACAACAAAAACAACAGGAAGTGACAATTACTTTTTCTTAATATATTAAGAAAATTCTGTAGGCTTCTTGTATGTTCATTACCAACATATCCTAATCAATTGAAATCCAATACTATAAGGAATTAGAAATTTGTTGATTGTCATCCAATGCTCTCTCTAATTTGGTAATTGGAGAAATAGG
>NW_022196896.1:54711798-54732874 GCF_008632895.1 Mastomys coucha | reverse complement strand
TGTTAACAAATTCAGATAAATTGAAATCATGTAACTTTTCTCATCATAATGTAATAAAAGTTTTTTTTAAAAAAAGAAATTATATACCTTCACACAAATTGTACTTTATATGACCAAATTCATAAACATGTAAAATAATTCCCAAACTTCCACAACATACTACTACTACTATTTTATATATTTTAGTACATATTGTTCACTTTAATTTACACATTTATAATATTAATTGTTTTAGTATGACAGTTCACATATGGATTTCAATACATATACATGTATATGATTAATATATTTGTATTACCTATTAACTTTGCACACTCCTTCTTCCCACTTGTCTTTTTTCTTTTTCCAAAAATTTCCTATTTCTAATTCAATGTGTTTTTCCAAGTTTAAATTCTGCACATAAGATATACTACAATATTTGCAACTCTCAGACATGCTTATTCTTGCAACATTCTGCTCTCTCATGCTACCAAATCCCCCCTAAATTTTGTATTAAAATGTAGTATATGTATTTCTGTCACACATTGTAATAAATTCTGTTGAGTATACATAAGGGTGGGATAAATAAGTCACATATTAGGGCTATATTTAATTTCTCACTGATCCTTCCCAACATGTTATTAGATGATAAGCATTCTGGTTGGAATAAGATGGAATCTTAATTCATATTCATTTGCATAGGAGCCAAATATTGTTAGCTGAAATATGTTTATTGACTGCTTATTCTTCTTCCTTTGACACATATCTGATCAATTCACTTTCCCATTTATTTATTTTATGTTTCAATTATTTTTATTAATTTGTGCATGGTTGTATGTGTACTTGTGTGTGTTTGTGAGTGTGTGTACCTGGGTTTAGGTCCTCTTGGAGTCAGTGGCATTTGTAATATCATATTTCTCTTTTGAATTTTTCAATATTTTTTGTCCCTGTTCTTTTATTTTTATTAATCCTTCCATTTATTTACATCTCAAATGATATCCTGCTTCCTGGTTACCCCTCCACAAATCCTCTATCCCACATCTGCCCTCTCCCCCATCCCCTTTGCCTCTATGAGGGTACTCTCCCAACTACCCATCCTCTCCCATCCTAACACTCCAGCATCCCCCTACTCTTGGGCATCAAACCTCCACAGGACCAAGGGCATCCCCTCCCATTCATGTCAGACAAGGCCATTCCCTGATACATGTGTATCTGGAGCCCTGGAGCCCTCCCTATACACCTCCTTCATTTTGGTCTAGTCCCTGAGAGCACTGGCTGGTCCAGCCTGCCAACATTGTTCTTCCTACGGAGTTCCAATTCCTTCAAGCATTCCTTCAGTCATTCCCCCAGGTGCCCCAGCTTCATCTGATGGTTGGCTCCAAGCATCCACATCTGCATTGGTCAGTTGCTAGCAGAACCTCCCAAGGAACAGCCTTACCAGCTTCCTGTCAGTAAGTGCCTCTTGGCAACAGCGACAGTGTAGGTGTTCTGTGTCTACAGACAGCATGGATTCCCAGGTAAGGCGGTCCCTGGATGGCCCTTCCTTTAGTATCTGCTCTATTTTGTTTTGTCCCTCTCTTTCCTTTGGACAGGAACATTCCTGGGTTTAAAATTTTGAGATGTGTCGGTGGCTCCATCCCTTGACTGGGGGTTGTGCCTGTCCCGTTCTTAACAATGTAATGTGAAAAGGAGCTATTCTTGTCCTGCCAATTTGGGCCTTTAATCCTTATCTCCAACCCCTGATATTCTTTGTTCCTCCTGGTCTAGTGTATTAGTAAAGCCTTCCATTTAGGCATTTATTGTACTTAATGAGAAGGCTTTTTACATCAAACATTTAAAGTTCCTGTAAAATTGATGAAAGTATCCATCTCTTTGTGAAATTCCTCACACAAGACACTGAGTTTCTCATCTGCCTTTTTACATTTGCCAACAAGGTCTTAAGCTGACTACTTTATTTCAGTTAAGTATTTACTCAGATTCCTTTTGGAGTCCCCGATCAATTTTAAAGGTAGGCATTTGCATTCTTTGTCTAATCTTTCAACCATTCCAACATCTTTGAGTCCAGCTACTGAAGAGTCATTAATTTTTGAGAAGTCATGTTGCTATACTTTTTCATATTTCAGATTTGATGTTGAGGTTTGTGCATTTTTAAATGGATATTTTATAGGTTTATTTGACTTTTTTTTCCCTGGGATTTACATCTGAGTATCACACAGGGGGGAAAAATAGCTGATGAAACAACAAAATAAAGCATGCATATGAATAAAATTAAATCAGAAGATCAACCTCTAATCTAGGCACAGTAGTTTATATTTATAATCCTATTTACTATGAGGCTAAAAACATAAAATTTTCTCTCAATATGAGGCCAGCCTGAGGTACAGTGTGTTAGCCAGTTAATGCAGAAAAAGAAAAATAAGGAAAGCAAAGAAAATCAACCAACCAACAAACAAAAACAAAAATATTCAGTATACCGTAAATTAATATAAAGGCAATGAGAAAAACTGAATAAAATAAAAATGACAAGAAGGAAATAAAAGGGAAAAAGGAGTAATGTTTAACAGAAAAAATAGATGAAGAGAAAGGTAAAGGAAAAGACTCAGACATTAAAAGTTCAAACACAAAATTTAAAAGTATAGATATTATTAAATAAAAGTCAATAGATAAATAAAAAAACTACCATTTCCAATTTTACTTTATAAGATTATATTTGTAATATTTACCACTTCTGTTTTCACCCATCAATGTGTTCTATGTACACACCCTATTGGCCTATTTAAAAGTTATTTAAAAAACAAAGTTATTGAGATACACACACACACACACACACACACACACACACACACACATACACACACACATGCATACATATAAACATATTCATGATAAACATATAGATATTCATAAACATATAAATGCAACCTGCTCAGTCCATATGTTATGTGTAAGTATATGTTTTCATGGGTGATCATTTCATTTTGGCAGAAGAATTGATGTGGTATTCTTTCATGAAAAAGCCTGTCTCTGACCCTCATTATTCCCTGTTTACCTGTAGCTTATTGTCTAAGGTTGGAGACTCCTGAGCTTTACCTTTCCACATTATCATGTTTATGGTGTTGTCTTTTTTCAGTCATGGTGGTAAGACTTCAAGGGTCTTGCTTTCTGAGATAATCCCATAGCAAACTCCATGGTCCTCTGGCTCTTATAATCTTTATATCCCCTCTTCTGCAGTTCCCTGAGTTTCATTAAGGTTTAGAAGTTGGACTACTTTCACATTCCCAGAAGGCAGCATAAGACTTCCAGAGTCCCTGAGCAACCAACAGTCCTACCCAGCTATGATAAGAACAATAACAGTAACCAGCACGGCATGATAACTCTGCTAGTGCAGTAGTGGTGGTGACATCTTGGCTGTAACCAACAGTTCTCTAGTTGAACTTACGACCGACTCAACAAGAAGAAAATCATGCTTAATCCTAGAAACTAAGCTAACTACCAAGGGCTAGTCAAATCCTGAGTCTTGGAGGAGAGAATACAACTTCCACTTTACTACAGTGGTGTGTCTTCTAATTACATTGTAATTATTTATCTTTATACCACGAATAAGTGTAAGTTCTCACCTCATGTCAATGAAACTTCTCTCTGCAACAGATAGATATCATTACAGAAAACCAAAAATGATCAAATGCAATTGTGGAGTTTACACAAAGAGAGATAAAGATTGACTACATTTCTTCCCCAGCAGTGGCCTGGCACATGGGTAGAGTCACTGTTAATTCAAATTCTGACACGGGAGCACTGGCCAGTGGGAATTGTGCCTTTTCCCGTTGATGGAAATGTCAGTCTGTTGTGAGCCGAACTAACTGCCTTGCTTTGTAACTGACTGCTCTGGTTCTCTTAGAGGGAATCAAATTCAGTGTTGGGGACCACTTCATACATGTCTCTGTTTCCCTGCCCTCTGTGTTCAGCTATCCTACTAAGGCTTATGATATCCAATTTCCCACAATGCTGTGTTTCTCTTGTTTGCATGAATTTCTCACTCTGGAATCAATAATACAGAATATGTATTCATTCTTGAAACACCTCCAGATATATATGTTCTTAGTGCACTACTGCAACTTTTGAATTTTCTTTTAATACACAACCTTTAAAAACATAATGTTTTACATCAGGCTGCTTTTTTCTTTTCCATTTCCAGGTCCTTGTTTTTAGAATTGCCCATTTAAAGAAATGAAAATATCATACTTAAATAATATATTAAATTGCAATTTCTCCACTATCTGTCCTCAGATTTAGAGTTTATTTCCAATACAACAAAATGCAGAGAAAGAAATGTTTTGATTTTACTCTTTCAGGTGCATTCAAATTTGCATACAGTCTCTTGATCTATAAATAATCAATGCTAGTTTCAGAAGATGAAGGCTAAGTTTTCAAGTCAAATACTCTGTGTTTACCACCATTGCAGTATGCACTGAAACAAATACCATACCTCTTTTACAGTAAGTTTTATTTGAATTCAGACACATACTGCTGTAGCTATTTAAACAAAAGAATTATATGCAGGAAAGTAAAACACAGAAGAACTAGGACTTTGTGTGTTTAAGCAAATAGTCCAGTTATGAGTTGACTAACAGAAACAATAGCTCAGAATGGAATTATAAACAAGTGTGGTTATTATTATAACTATATCTGCAGATTAAAGTAAATAGTGTCATTACTATCTGGAATATTTAAGAATATCATGGAATGACATTAATTTGTAGAGAGAAAGTATATTTCATTATTGACACAAAAAGAAAAACACTGAATTAAAAATACAATATAAGCTTGCTATGTCAAGCCAATTAATCCAAAATATTTCTACTATAACAAAATTATAATCCCAAATATTGTTATTTCTATTAAAAAGAGTCATCTAGTCAGATGAATTCTGTAATAATGTGTAATTTAAGTCTCTAAATTTAATTTTGTTTTTGTTTTTCTTTTTTTTTTTAAGACAGGGTTTCTCTGTGGCTTCTAAATTTAATTTTTATATTATATGATTATTCAAGCAGGTGTTTACTCAAGTGAGCAACATCATGCAGACTAATAATCATCATAGCTAGAAACTAATTGGCCACATAATTGATGTAACATTACAGTGGCTAAGTTATGGAATGGTAAATTAAATTAATTAAAATCAATAACTTCCAAGATTATTAATTTATTAATTTTTAATGTAGAATTAAAGTCAGGATGTATTTTCCATATTAATCTGTTCTATTAGGAAAACCCAGACAAAATAAAATATTAAATAAAGATAAAACTTAATCATAAAAGCACAGACACACACTGTGTACCGTGATTGTGTTACTTATTGAAAATACCTTTTTGTAGTTGTGTCTATCTCAGTTCTCACACACACTTTTAATCCCTCTGGCAGGAAAAAAGATATACCCATATTACACACCTTTAATCCCAAACTATGAAGATAAACAGTTTGTAGAAGGAATCAGCCATGTTTGAAAGTGATGTCTAATTGAGTGGCAGACAAAGTGATGAATCAGAGAAAGATTTGACAGAATAGGATATGCTCAACTCTCATGAGAACAGTGAAGAAAGAAAGCTACTTAAGATATATATATATATACCTTGATAGATACATACATATTATCTTAGTTAGGGTTTCTATTGCTGCATCCAAAGCAGAATGACTAAGAAACAATTCGGCTTAAAGCATTGAAGGAAATCAGGACAGGAACTCAAGCAGGACTGTTCTGGCCTTCAGTTAGACTTTTCTACTTTGTTCACTTACTAAACATTTTTCTGTCTGGCAGATTGTCTAAAACTCATGATGCGACTTTAAGATATTTGGTTTAATATTCAACCAACTAGACTCCACAGGTGTAAGAACAGTATACATATAGTTGTTTCTTTCCTTTCTTAAAATTTTTATTTTAGTTTTTTAAGTTCTTCCACTAGACCCCATGTTTGTGCTTTTGTGTGCAAGTGTGTGTATATACATGAGTTCAGACTCCCATAGATCTCTGAAGGGAATGTCTGACCTCCTAAGGATGGGGATAGATCATAGTGCTGGCAAATGATCACAGGTCCTCTGCAAGAACAGTAAGCATTTTTTACTAGTGGGCTATATCCCTACACCTACAGTTGTTATTTTCCAAGATACATGGTAAGTTTAATATATATTTGAGGAAAACACTAAACCCCAAATTGAAGGGCTAACTAGAAAATGATTGGCCTAAAATATGCCAACACCATGAAAATTAAGACTGAAGAAATTTAAACTGAAGTACCTTAAAATACATTAATGACATGTGACTAATAAACAGAGGATAGCTTTCTTTAATAAGATTTTTTTTAATGTGTGTAATCTCAGTGTGTACCCAGATAGCTTCCTAGTGGTTAGATGACTCATTGGCTCAGCTTTTCGAGTAAACACGGCCAAAAACACTCTCTACTATGCCACATCAGAGTGCAATACTTGACTGTAAACTCTAACAATTTATGAACAATCTGCATCAAAGTCATCACTGTGATATGATGGTGCTGTGGTCATTTCGCTGTGTCCTTCTAAATGCATATTGTATCTTTGAGAGATGAATCATATTAGAAGAGACAGAGATAGATAGAGAGTGATGAATGAAGTAAAATGCCAACATGTGAGTACAAATGAAGATTCCGAAGACTGTTGCTTTGTAAGACTTGTGTCTCTGGTTTAAACCTCACGTTCATTTATTCTACCAATGTAAGCCCACACATCTTTGTAAACATGCTTCCCTTTGCAACTCTTCCCTTTCATGCTTTTAGCTACTTTGATTTTAATGACTGCAGAATCCATGTGTTCACTCCAGCACTAGTTCCAAAGCACCCCACTGATCTACCACTTCAGATTTACAATCACTTCAAATTTAACACAATCTATTCATTTGTCAATTGAACAAATAACTACTAACTTCCTACATGGCGGGCATTATGCCAGGCACTGAGAATGCTGCTGATCAATGTACTAGAGATATGGTACTCAAAAGTTTCCTGAAGCCTACAGCTGCCTCGTCGTCATATTCTTTTCAAACTTTCTTCTGCTGAAATCTGTGCTTCACACAAAACTCTAGGAATTATGCTATCTTTTATGCTTTATCATATCTCATATGCATTTTGGAACAGTGACTTAATTGATTCCTAAGGATTTCTTTAATGGCATTTCCTATCTTGTCACTGTTAGCTCTCTCGAATCTTTTTTTTTTTTTTTTTGCCTTAGTTTGCTACAGACTGCCTCAGATATCCACAGCATCTTCTGAATGGATTCTGTTACCCATAATTTAGACTGATTTATATGCTGTAAAACAACATGTTCACTTGAACTAAAAGTTCAATCATATTCACCTGCTAAAGTGATACCTTATCAATGTAATCTTCAGATGCTTGAGCTGCATAGAGTGCTTCACGATTGTGTGCTGGCCTTCTAGAGGCTAACACAGGAAGTGGTGTAAATCTATAGTCCTACCAAGCTGAAGAAGAAGAATTATATGTTAGAAATCAACCAAAAACATGTTGTGAGTTTCAAAAGAACTTGAGTAGCATAGTAAGTCCTTTTCTAATAAAGATATTAAATTAATGAGTAAATAAGGATTTAAAATTTTATTAACTACTTTAAAATGTTTCTATACAAATGTGAATTTCTTGTCTTTCATAGCTAACATTTATAAATATTTTACCCAGCATAAATTATATCTTTGCTTACTTCATCATTTAACTCATATCAAATCAGCTATCATTCTATCATAATTTGTACCATCTTCTCCATTGGGTATGTTTTATGAGTAAATGAATCAAACTTTCTCTTTTGGTCATTATTGAATCACCATCGTTTCCATCAGAAGTTGGTACTTGATAGGAATTCAAAATATAAATATGAATGATTTCCAACAGTATGTTGAATTATAAAACATGTTTTGAATATCCATGGGAGAAATAATGGCACGTGGGGTTCTGCATGCCCTTTCCTACTTTGAAACTTGTGGATTCTCTGCTTCTGTGAAGGACCTTAAACCCTCTCAGAGTTTATGAGCACAAGGCTCCATCTGGCCGACATCACCAAATTTAGTTCTTCTAATTTCACTAACTCATAAGTTCGGCATTCGGTGCTTCATATTCCCCCTATCTAAAGCTTTTTTTTTTTTCATATCATCATGGAAGTCCTAAAACAACCCTATATAAAGTTATCTCCTTCTTATGGGTGAGAGAACCTGAGGATGGATTTGTTTCAGAAAACAGAAATTATCAGAAAGACCTAATTTCAAGAATAATAGAAGGACATTTAACATAACCTCAAACACTAGGATATTATTAGTTCCTACCTTGCTATCTTGAACCATGGTTCAGACATTCTGGAAGTCTTTCAGGAAAGATAAACTTGTTTAATGATTGAGCTTAGTCCAGGAAGTTATATGGTTTTATATTCTGGTACCTCATGTATTACACAAATGCATTATACATGATTTCATATCAAATGCCATTCAATAAGAGCAATAAAATATACCAAGCTAATAAAACAAATGCATTTGTTTGTTTTACTGTGTCTTTTTTAAGTAATCATTTTATTCATTTACATTTCAAATGATATCCTTCTTCCCTGTTTCCCTTCCATAAATCCTCCATCACATCCCCCTTCTCCCCCATCCCATTTGCCTCTATGAGGGTGCTCCTCTACCTACTCACACATTCCTGTCTCACTGTTCTAGCATCACCCTATGCTGGAACATCAAGACCCCCACAACACAAATTACCTCACCCCCCACTAATATCAGGTAAGGCAGTGCTCTGCTACATATGTATCTGGAGCCATGGATCCCTCCATGTATAATCTTTGCTTGGTCTTTTAGTCCATGAGAACTCCTGGGTGGTCTGGTGAGTTGATACTGTTCTTCCTATGGGGTTCCAAACCTTCAATCTTCAGTCCTCTAGCTCATTCATTGGGGTTCCCAGGATCACTCTGATGATTGGCTGTGAGTATTTCCATCTGTATTAATCAGGTGCTGGCAGAATCTCTCAAAGAACAGCCTTACCTGGCTCCTGTCAGCCAGCACTTCTTGGCATTAGCAATAGTATGGAGGTTTGTTGTCTGCAGTTGCAATGGATCCCCAGGTGGGGCAGTCTCAGGATGACCTTTCCTTCAGTGTCTGTGCCAATTTTTGTCCCTGTCTTACCTTTGGACAGGAACAATTCGGGGTTAAAAAATTTGAGATTGGTGGGTGGCCCCATCCCTCAACTGGGATGCCTTTCTACTAGACATTGTCTCAACAGGTTCTATCTCCTCTTTATTGGCTATTTTGGCTAAAATCCTTCCATTGGTCCTGGGAGCCTCTTAATTCCCAGGCATCTAAGACTTTACAGTGCATACCCTCAGTTCTCCGTCCCTCAGTGCTACATATTTCTATTTAATTTCCTAACCCTCTGTACTTTTCTCCTGTCTCTTCCAACTGCTGATTCTGCCATTCCCTTTTTCCCTCCATCCCCTCTCTCCCTCCCAGGTTCCTCCATCCCTCTACCACCTGTGATTATTTTGTTCCCCCTTCTATGTATGATTGAAGCATCAAACTTTCATGTTCCTTCTTCTTAAGTTCCATATGGTTTAATAAAACTTGTTCTTTTTAAAATTTTTTCCTTCTTTTTATTTAATCTTTAATTTTACACTCCAAATTTTATTCCCCTTCAAGTCCACTCTGCAACTGTCCCACATTTCATACCTCCTCCCTGCCCCCTGTCTCCATGTAGATGTCTTCACTCCCACACATCCATCACCAGACCTCTAAATTCCCTAGGGCCTCCAGTCTCTTGAGGGTTAGGTGCATCTTCTCAGACTGAACTCAGAACCAGCAGTCCTCTACTGTATGTTTTGGGGCTTCATAGCAGCTGGTGCATGCTGCAGGACTGGTGGACCAGTGTCTGAGAGATCATGGGGGTCCAGGTTAATGGAGACTGCTGTCATCCTACAGGGTCTCCCTCCTCCTCAGCTTCTTCCAGTTTTTCCCTAATTAAGCCACAGGAGTCAGCTACTTCTGTCCATTGGTTGGGTGCAAATATCAGCATTTGACTCTTCAGCTGCTTGCTGGGTCTTTTAGAAGACAGTCATGATAGGTCCCTTTTTGTGAGCACTCCATAGCCTCAGTAATAGTGTCAGGCCTTGGGGATTCCCCTGAAACTGGATCCCATTTTGGCCCTGTTGCTGGACCTTCTTTTCTCAGGCTCTTCTCCATTTCCATCCCTGCAGTTCTTTCAGACAGGAACAATTATAGGTTAGAGTTTTGACTGTAGGATGGCAACTTGTAACCCTCTTGGTTTGAGACCTGCCTCTGATAGCCACACCTCTCTGCCCATCTCCTGCTATTCACCACGCTTCCAACCTGGTTCCAGTTACATTCGAAAGCTCCACCCCCACAGAGAAACAAGGAAGTCACTGACTGGACTGTCATACTGACGTATTTGGGGGGAGTGGTTTTTGCCCCAGGTAATATACCTGTTGGGGGAACAAAGGAGATTGATTAAAGATCAAAATGGCTGAGCAGTCATGTCTCCCATCTAATTTTTACCCTTCCATGTGGGTAGGTATGTCTGTGGCCACTCTATCCTATCCCTAACTCTCTCAAGCAGCTGCTCTTCTTTCTAACTCCATATTTCCAGGTAACCCACTGTTTAACGTTACTGCTGGACAGTAACATCCCTCACTTGATGCCCTGAGTTTCTGCTGAAGGTAGGCTATATAAGTTCCCTCTCAACACTGTAGGGCATCACTTCTAAGGTCCCTCCTTTGGTTTCCTGAGAGTCTTTCACTGCGTAGGGCTCTAGTACGTTCTGGAGGGTTCCCCAAACCTCCTATCTCCCAAGACTGCCTGTTTCCATTCTTTCTCCTGGCCTTCATGTCTTCAGTCCTTTTCCCCACCCAATACCACATCATTTTCCCCTTCTCCCCACCCCCATCAACTTTTACTCCCAGGTCCCTCCTTCTCTCCCCACTTGTGATTGCTTTCTTCTCCCACCCAAGTGGGACTGAGGCATCCTCACTTGGAACTTTCAGCTTGTTGACCTTTTTGAGTTCTGTGGACTGTATCTTGGGTAGTCTGTACATTTTTTGGCTAATATCCACTTATTAGTGAGTACATACCATTCATGCCCTTTTAGGTCCTAGTGACCTCACTCAGGACATTTTCTAGTGCCATCCATTTGCCTGCAAAATTCAGGATGTCCTCATTCCTAATATATAAGTACTATTCCATTGTGTAAATGAAACACATTTTCTGTATACATTCTTCTGTTGTGGGATATCTGGGCTGTTTCCTGCTTCTGGCTATCACAAACAAGGCCACTATGAACATAGTGGAACATGTGTGCCTCTGTGGCATGGTGGGGCAACTTTTGGGTATATTTCCAAGAGTGGTATAGCTAGGTCTTCAGGTAGATCTGTTTCCAATTTTCCGAGGAACCTCCAGATTTATTTCCAGAGTGGTTATACCAGTTTGCAATTCCACCAGCAATGGAGGAGTGTTCATCTTCACATCCTTCCCAATATGTGCTGTCACCTGATGTTTTGACTTTAGCCATTCTGGTTGGTGTAAGGTGGAATCTTAGGATTGTTTTGACTTGCATTTCTCTCCTCCCTAACGACTTGAACATTTCTTTAGGTGTTTCTCAACCATTCGAGATTCCTGTTGTGAATTCTAAGATTAATTCTATTTCCCATTTTTTGATTGGGTTGTTTGGTTTTTTGGTGGTTAAACTCTTGAGTTCTTTATATATTTTAGATATTAGCCCTCAATAGGATAGAGAGTTGGTGAAGATTTTTTTCCCATTCTGTGAGATGCCAATTTGTCTTATTGGTTATGTCCTTTGCATTACAGAAGCTTTCCAGTTTCATGAGGTTCCATTTAACAATTCTTGATCTTATGTGCCAATGAGTTCAAGACTCTTTCCCATTTTCTATTCTAATTAGATTCAGTGTATCTGGTTTTATGTTGAGGTCCTTGATCCATTTGGATGTGAGCTTTGTGCAAGGTGACAAATTTGGGTCTATTTTCATTTTTCTATGTACCAACAACCAGTTAGACAACCACCATTTGTTTAAGATGCTTTCATTTTTACATTGTATATATTTGGCTTCTTTGTCAAAGATCAAGTGGCCCATAAGTGTGAAGTTTTATATCTGGGTCTTCAATTCTATTCCATTGATCAAAGTGTCTGTGTCTGAACCAATACCATACAGTTTTTATCACTATTGCCCTGTAGTTATAGCTTATGGTCAGGGATGATGATTCCCTCAGCCATTCTTTTATTGTCAAAAATTGTTTTTGTTTTTATGTCTTTGTGAGGTTTTGGCATCAGTTTAACTGTGGCTTCATAGAAAGAATTGGGTAGTGTTCCTTATGCTTCTATTTTGCGGAATAGTTTGAAGATTATTGGTATTAGGTTGACTTTGAATGTCTGATAGAATTCTACACTAAACCTACTTTATACTGGGCTTATTTTGTTTAGGAGACTTTTAATGACTGCTTCTATTTCTTTAGGAAATATAGAACTGTTTAGATGGCTTATCTGATCCTGATTTAATTTTGCTATTTGGTATCTGTCTAGAAAATTATCCATTTCATCCAGATTTTCCAGTTGTGTTGATGTGTTGAATATAGTACTTGATAGTAGGATCTGATGATTTTTTTAAAATTTCTTCAGTTTCTGTTGTTATGTCTCCCTTTTCATTTCTGATTTTGTTAATTTGGATACTGTCTCTGTGCCCACTGGTTATTCTGTCTAAGGGTTTGTCTTGATTTTGTTGATTTTCTCAGAGAATCACCTCCTGGTTTGATTGATTCTTTGTATAGTTCTTTTTGCTTGCACTTGGTTGATTTCAGCCCTGAGTTTGATTATTTCCTGCTGTCTACTCCATTTGGGTGTATTTGTTTCTTTTTGTTCTAGAGCTTTCAGATGTGCTGTTAAGCTGCTAGTGTTTGCTCTCTCCAGTTTCTTTTTTGCAGGCACTTAGAGCTATGAGATTTCCTCTTAGCACTGCTTTCATTGTGTCCCATAAGCTTGGGTATGCTGATCCATCATTTTCATTAAATTCTAAAAAGTCTTTAATATCTTAATATCTTTCTTTATTTCTTTCTTGACCAAGTCATCATTGAGTAGAGTGTCATTCAGCTTCTATGTATATGTGGGCTTTCTGTTGTTTTTGTTGCTATTGAAGACCAGCCTTAATCCACAGTGATCTGTGAGGAGGCTATAATGGGATTATTTCAGCCTTCTTATATATTTTGAGGTCTGATTTGTGAACTTCAGACAAATTTTCCTTATGAATATCTATGCAAAATTACTCAATAAAATTCTTGCAAACATAATCCAAGAACACATCAAAACAATCATTCACCATGATCAAGTAGGCTTCATCTCAGGGATGTAGAGATCGTTCAATGTATGAAAATTCATCAATGTAATCTACTACATAAACAAACTCAAAGAAAAAAAGCCCACATGGTCATTTCATTAGATGCTGAAAAGGCATTTGACAAAATTCAACCTCCCTTCATTTAAAAGTCTTGGAAAAATCAGGAATTCAAGGCCCATACCTAAACACAGTAAAAGCAATATACAGCAAACCAGTAGCCTACATCAAACTAAATGGAGAGAAACTTGAAGCATTCCCACTAAAATCAGGGACTACACAAGGCTGCCCTCTCTCTCCCTACCTATTCAGTATAGTACTGAAGTACTAGCCAGAACAATTAAACAACAAAAAGAGGTCAAAGGGATACAATTTGAAAGGAAGAAGTCAAGTACCTAATCCTACAGCCGATAGAGGGCTAACATCCAATATATACAAAGAACTCAAGAAGTTAGACTCCAGAGAACCAAATAACTCTATTAAAAATGGGGAACAGAGACAGAGAACTCTCACCTGAGGAAAATCGAAGGGCTGAGAAACACCTAAAGAAATGTTCAATATCCTTAGTCATAAGGGAAATTCAAATCAAAACAACCCTGAGATTCCACCTTATACTAGTCAGAATGGCTAAGATCAAAAACTCAGGTGACAACAGATGCTGGTGATGATGTGGAGATAGAGGAACACTCCTCCATTGTTGGTGGGAGTATAAGCTGGTACAACTACTCTGGAAATCAGTCTGACTGTCCCTCAGGAAATTGGATGCATTATTACCTGAAGACCCGGCTATACCACTCCTGGGCATATACCCAAAAGATTCTTCAACATATAACAACGACACATGTTCCACTATCTTCATAGCAGCCTTATTTATTTATAATAGTCAGAAGCTGGAAATAACCCAGATGTCTTTCAACAGAGGAATGCATATAGAAAATGTGGTACATTTATACAATGGAGTACTATTCAGCTATTAAAAATGATGAATTGATGAAATTCTTCAACAAATGAGTAGAACTAGAAAATATCACCCTGAGTGAGGTAACCCAGTCAGAAAACGACACATATGGTATGCACTCAATGATAAGTGGATATTAGACCAAAAGCTCAGAATACCCAATATACAATTCACAGACCACATGAAACTCAAGAAGAAGGAAGACCAAAGTGTGGGTTGTTTGGTCCTTTCTAGACAGGGTAATAAAATACTTATGGGAACAAATATGGAGACAAAGTGAAGAACAGAGACTGAAGGAATGACCATCCAGAGACTGTTCCACCTGGGGATCCACCCCACATAGAGTCATCAAACTCCAACACTATTGTGGGTACTAAGAAATGCTTGCTGAAAGGAGCCTGATATTGCTATCTACTGAGAGGCCCTGGCAGAGCCTTACAGAGTAGGATGCTCACAGCCAACTATTGCACTGAGTCGGGGGGGGGGGCATCCTCAATGGAGGAGTTAGAGAAAGGACTGTAGGAGCTGAAGAGATTTGCAACCCCATAAGGAGAACAACAATATCAACCAAACATACACACCACAGATCCCAGGGACTAAGCCACCAACCATGGAGTACATATGGCTCCAGCTGCATATGTAGCAGAGGACAGCCTTGTCAGGTATCAATAGCAGAAGTCCTTGGTCCAATGAAGGCTAGATAGATACCCCAGAGTAGGAGAATCAAGGGTGGGAAAGCAGGAGTGGGTGGGTGAGGTGGAGGAACAGCCGCATAGAAGCAGAGGATGGGGGATGGGATAGGGGGATTCCTGGGAGGGGGGAAAACCAGGTAAGGGGATAACACTTGAAATGTAAATACATTTTTAAAGAATTTTAAAAATATATAAAAATTAAAATTAAAAAAGAAAGAATTATTTTCACTATTCTGGGTTTTTTGCCTTTCCAGATGAATTTGAGAATTGCTTTTTCCATGTCTTTGAAGAATTGTGTTGGGATTTTGAATTGTATCTGTTAATTGTCTTTGGTAGGATGGCCATTTACACTATATTAATTCTGCCAATCCATGAACATGGGAGATCCCTCCATTTTCTGAGATCTTCGATTTCTTCCTTGAGAGACTTCAAGTTGCTATCCTACAGATCTTTCACTTGTTTGGTTACAGTTACCCCAACATATCTTATATTATTTGTGGCTATTGTGAAGGGAGTCACTTCCCTAATATCTTTCTCAGCTTGTTTATCATTCAAGGAAGGCTAATGATTTATTTGGATTAATTTTATTTCCAGTCACTTATCTCTATCTTGGTCTCTCCCTGTCTCTCTCTCTCTTCCTCTTCATATTCCTCTCTTCTCCCTCACCCTCCGTTGTCATCTAAAAGCATTTGAATTCAGATGTCTAAAGAGGCCAGACATGTCTGACACCTCTGAAGCTATAGTTATAGATGGCTGTGTTCCACCAAATTTCCAAATACAAAACTATTATTTAAAAATCCATGAATGTAAATAGTATACAATAACTTGTATACTGATAATTACTAGAAAATCTACTAAATTTTAAAATTCAGATTTAGCTAGTGTAGTTGGGAATCTTCAAGTTTCATCTGGCCTCTCTGCTTGAATTTGACTGATTTTTATCAATAGATGCTCAAGTTTAGAGGACAGTGGGATAAATGTGAACTACATGTAGAAACTCATGATGCATTCAAGAAGAGTAATCTCTCATTGTCCCAAATAGCTAGCCTTGCAGAGACTTGAAGTGTCAGAGTGGTGGATGGGGATACCTGGGGGGACCCACACAGAGAAGAAGCGGAGGGGGAAGGGAAAGGATTGTGAGAGGAGGTGACCAAGAGGGGTACAGTGAGTGGAATGTAAAGTGAATAAGTAAAAAAAAAATAAGCTATTCTTTGAAAAAAAGCCATTAGTATAACTTCATTCATTGCTATAGAGTAGAAGAGAGGTAAAAGTTCTTAGTTCCATTGGCACCAATAATGATCATGGTGCTCTACTATAGGTACACATGAATTAGTAAGTCCTAAAATGTCATGTTGATAAGATGCTTATATTAAGATATTGTTAAATGTGTTCATGCATTTCTCTCAGAAAAATATGTTTAAAGAAACACGAATTTGATTATCCCAGTGCATCAAAGTAAGGATCAGGCATCTACATACAGAGAATGCTGCAGGCCTAGTGGGCAGAGTTTAACAAAAATGAAGGACTCCATCTCTGAGAATGTGTCATTGTTAGGCAGGATGGTGTTAAGCAGGATTTTTCCAGCAATAGAAAATTAAGAAAAATTAACTCATCGTCTGCACCATGTGGTTCATTTGCATTTCTCAGATAGAAAAAAATAGTATGGTATGCTATAAGAATTATTTCTTTTTACAAAACTGTCTTTTAAGTATAGCCAAAAATGTATTCAAATCCCGAAGCCTGAAATTGTGTGACAATTTGCATATAGGTGGATATATGAACAAAGTTAGTTTGATAATAGAACTGAGTTCTGCTGGTGGAATATTTGTTGGGCATGTGCAGTTATATGAGTTTATTAACCTCTTTAAACTTAATCTTAGTTTTCTTTTTCAACAGGCCCTGACTTAGGGACAACCATTAGCTTCTACTAGTTAACAAGTGTATAATTCTTAGATTAGACATTTGACAGCTGCCAACTATTTTGATTATTATATCATTGCTCTGTTTTTAGTAGAACAGTTCTTTTCAGTGGCCTCAATTACTGAAACTTCATAACCACAAAATAAACTTATCCTCAAAATAGTAACTTTCCATAAGATTACATAAAACAATGCAAATTCGCTGTGCATCTACAATCGAGGACCCATGAAGGTTTGAAAGAAGCTAATAAGCGAAAGAAGCTAATAAACGTGTTTACTTTATGAGGTGGCACAATTTCTTTTTTCTTTCTTTTCTTTTTTTAACTTATTCATTTTACATCTTGCTCACTGCCCTCCTCCCTGTCACCTCCTCCCTGTCACCCCCTCCCACAACCCTTCTCCTCTCAGTGAGTAGGATATCCCTTCCTTAGTATCCCCAGCACCCACCCTGGCACATAAAGCATCTGTGAGACTAGGCACATCATCTCCCACTGAGGCAGCCCAGCTAGAAGAATACATACAGGCAAAAGCTTTTTAGGATAGTCCCGGTTCCAGTTGTTTGGAACCCACAAGAAGACCAAGCTGTGTATCTTCTACATATGTTTGGGTAAGCCTAGGTCCATCCTGTGCATGTTCTTTGGTTGGTGGTTTAGTCTCTGATAGTCCCAAGAGTCCAGGTTAGTTGATTCTGTTGCCCTTCTTGTGGGGTTCCTATCCCCTTCAGAGCCCCCAATCCTTCCTCTTATTCTTCTAGATGGCACCATTTAATATTTAAAATTAAGTTACCCATCAGTGTACGCCTCATGGGTGGTATGGTCAGATTGCTTTATTTATCTTCCCACCAAGGTACAGAGTCACCCTGCACCCATGTTTCTACTCAAAGTCCTTGTAAAATGAATTTTTTCCTGCCAAAGCACAGCCTGAAGGACCATGGCTTTACAGGATGTGCCATGTGCCCCATCTTAAGGTAGGGCAAGAGCTGAAAAATGGCTTTGACTCAGAGGCTGGATTAAGCCAAGTCCTTAAGGAATAGTCTATGCCTTAAGACTGAGCTACCCAGTGGTCTTAGAACCAGGAGCCATCAAAAAAAAAAAAAAGAGCCCTAACTCAGCATGCCATAACCCTAGTGCAGGATCAGACATGGAGAAGGGGGATAACTAGATGCTGACTGCTGCGTAGTTTAGGCAAAAGAAAGACCCACTTAGGCAATGATGGGTAGGGATGATGGGTGGTGATTTGAATGATTAGGGCTCCCATAGGTTAATATGATTTAATAATTCACCACTAGGTGGTGGAACTGTTCACAAAGATATCAGGACTGTGCTTTGTGTAGAGACTTGTATCATGGGACAGGATTTGAGTTTTCAAGGGCTCGTGCCATTTCCAGTTAACTAGCTTTGTCTCCTACTTGCACATAAGAAAGTTACTGTTCTGATGCAATACCTGCATGCCCCCTGCCATGCATCCCAACAAAATGGTCAAGAACTACAACCCTCTGCAATCATGAGCCCCCAACTAAAAGTAGGGTCATTTTTTTTTTTTTTTGGTTATGGTGTGTTATAATAGTGATACAAAAGATAAATGGGCATTAGCCTCATCCTCATTGATAGGAGCTTAGATCATCACTTGAAGAAAACTGTAAAACTAGATAACTGTAAGTCTGATGTCAGTGGATGGGTAAACCTGTGGAGCCACATGTCTTTTAGAAGGGTCACAGTTGACTCTGAGGCTTCAGCAAATGACTCCATAGTCATAGTCTCCCTCTTCCAGTAGGGTATTTGATGGTGCATAGGTTTCGGCAGTAATTTTCAGCCTGCACAGTTCTTAATCCTATAAGTGCTTCCACAGTTTTGAACACACCTGACAGAAATTCACTACTATGCACTTTGTTCAATCCCAAGGTGTATAAAATTGGAAGTTTTGAAAGCACATTCTAAGTGTGAAAATGCTGTCAACTATCTCCACTCTTTCTCAATATGTAGCTGGAAGCACTACCTGGAACACAAGGCAAGAGATGAAAATCTAATGAAAACAAATAAGAAAAGAAGGTGTTAAATAATGTCTATTTGCAGATGATATGCAATTATATATAAAATATCCAAAAAAAAAAAATCCCAGAAATCTTCTACAAACAATTGACAGTTTCATCAAAGTGGTAGGATACAAAATCAACTTACAAGAATTAGCAACTTCTCTTAAGCCAAAACAACACACTGATAAAATGATCTAAAATGACCTACGAACCAGGACAATTACCTACGGCAAGATACACCTGAAGGTGTAAGAGGTGGTGCCCGCACATCAGTGGTGGCAACCAACAGCTCTCTAATTGGACTTAGAAGCCACTCAAGAGAGAGGAAGATAATTACATCTAGTATTGGAAAACCAGCTAGCCTCCTAAAGACAGTGATGTTACTGACCTTATAAAAGAATGTACTACTATCACTTTGCTAGACTAGCATAATTCCTTTCTGCATTCTAAATATTATCTTTGTATCCACAGATACATATAGCTACCAACCATCATTTATAGCAAATGGAAATTGTCACATAAAACCATACTAGAAACAATGCAGAGAATATGGGAGCCTAGCTCCAGTGATACATTTTAATTATAGCCCCTGCGTCCCAGGAAGATGAGTCAATCTATAAGAGTCAGACTACTAGGAAGTCATCTAGGAAACAGGATGCTCCAGAAATGGCTGAATAAATGAGAACAGAAAAACGGCAATATTAATGAACTTCTCCAGTCTCTGCCTGCCAAGGAATTGCCACTTATGTGAATACCCCCAGGAGAAAGGGGCTTCCTGTGCCAATGTCCTCCTTGGTACAGTGGGCTGACCTGTGAAACTACCACTAACTTCTGTGGAGGGAACACCTGCCAACACGGAGGGATCCTTCATATAGACCCAGAGCACCCTGTCTGTATCTGCCCTGCTGAATATGCTGGGTAGTTCTATGAGAAAGAATGTGCTTCCAGTCCATGCCACAATGGGGCTGTGAGCCAGGATGGGATCAATGACTTCTGGATACCAGAGCAGGCATTGTGACTTGGAAATGGATGAATGTGTTTCTGATCCCTGCATGAATGAGGCTGTATGCCTCAATGAGGTAAGAAGATACATGTGTGGCTGTCCTCAAGAGGTTTCTGGTGAGAACTGTGACCTGGAAATGAATGAATGTGGATCTCAGCCATGTCTACATGATGCCACATATCAGGATGCTCTTGGGGCTTACTCTTGTGACTGTGCTCCTGGATTTCTCAGGCTATTTTTGTATCTCTCAGCCTGGATTCATAGACAGGAGCCTAGTGCAACTATCCTTTGAGAGGTTCCTCCCAACGGATGACTGGAACAGATGCAAGAACCACAACCAAACATGAGACAGAGCTCAGGAAATCTTGTGGAAGAGTTTGGGGAAGGATTGAAAAACCCAGAGGGAATAAAGATACCACAAGAAGACCAACATAGTCAACTAAAATGGACTCTTGGGGACCCCCAGAGACTGAAATGCAAACCAAAGAGCATACAAAGTCTAGACCTAACCTGCCCCATCACATGTAGCAGATTTAACAGATGTGCAGCTTAGTCTTCATGACAACTGGAGCAGGGCTGACCCTGGCTCTGTTGCCTGCCTGTCAAACCTTTTTCCCCTAACTGGCTGCCTTGTCTGTTTTGAGTGGGAGAAGAGCTGCCTAGTCCTGCAGTGATTTGAAGTACCAAGGTAGGTTGGTTTCCCCTGCAGGGATCTCCCCCTTTTCAGAGGTGAAGGGAAGAATAGGTGTGAGGGACATGTAAGGGATGGACTGGGAGGAGAAGAGGGCCTGCAATCTGGATGGAATGTTAATAAGTAAGTAAGTAAATAAGTAAATAAATAAATAAATAAATAAATAAAATGGAAAAAATTAAATAAAATATTTTGAGAAAAAAATTAAATAATTTAGAAATTTTATGGGATTTACTCCTAGACAAAGAACATCCCTAGCCAAGCACCCACTGACTGCTAATGAATGAGAATTAGTCTCTTCCAGAGATGAGTCAATTAACTGGTTGTCCAATTCAGAGGAAGTATTCAGTACTGAAACAGTATACACATAAAAAAA
>NW_022196896.1:54697913-54711788 GCF_008632895.1 Mastomys coucha | reverse complement strand
AAAAAAAAACAGACTTTGTGAGTCATGTAATATATAAATATTTTATATATACACATACACACACAAATGCACACATATACATACATACAAATATAATCAAAGAAAAGGACGCTGTCATCTTGAGAATTGGGAAGGATGGGAGTGGTTTGAAGGACAATAAATGTTAAGGACTTCAGGAAAAGGGGAAGGAAGGTAAAGAAAAAAGTACGCAAAAATAAAAACAATAATAAATTGCTAAAATAGTCCGACATGTTGGCACACAATAATAATCCCTGCACACTGATAGGGCAATCAGAAAGACCAAGAGTTAAGTGTCATGAGTTTGAGACCAACTTGGACTACCTGGCTCCTTATCTAAAAATCAAAACAAGAGTTGAAAAGCAATTTTCATAAGTTCATACAATGTTCTCATAAATACACTTTGCAATTATATATTAATTAAATTAAAATGGTTCTCCTCCCTATACCACCAGCTCAATAAAACATTTATGGTCTCACTGAATGTCTTAGTAAGGGTTTCTATTCCTGCACAAACATCATGACCAAGAAGCAAGTTGGGGAGGAAAGGGTTTATTGAGCTTACTTCCACCTTGCTGTTGATAACCAGAGGAAGTCAGGACTGGAACTCAAGCAGGTCAGGAAGCAGGAGCTGATGCAGAGGCCATGGAGAGATGTTTCTTACTGGCTTGCTTCTCCTGGCTTTTTCAGCCTGATCTCTTATAGAACTCAAGACTTCCAACCCAGGGATGGTACCACCCACAAGGGGCCCTACCCCCTTGATCACTAATTGAGAAAATGCCCCACAGCTGGATCTCATGGAGGCACTTCCCCAACTGAAGCTCCCTTCTCTGTGATAACTCCAGCCTGTGTCAAGTTGACACACAAAACCAGCCAGCACACTGAACATCAGGCTAGTATGGAACTCATTATGCTGTACAGGCTACCTAAAATTAATAGCAATCTTCTTTTTTTTCAGCCACCTGAGTGCCTTTTAACATGTAAGTTACTATTCTATGATTTATATTTAAAACCTCTTATAGTCTGCCTCTCTCACAAGTTACATTATTTTTTATCAATACTTAACACAGCTATAAATTTAGTCTGTCTTTTTTTTAGTATTTTATAAGCTTCTAACTTAGTGCTTGTACTTGACATTTCTATATGTGTGTGTATATATGTATATGTGTGTACACATGTATATATGTGTATATATGTATATGTATATATGTGTGTATGTATGTATGTGTATATATGTGTGTATATATGTGTATATGTATGTATATATGTATATGTTTATATGTATATATGTATGCACATGCACATATACATACATATATACATTTCACCTACACAGATGTGTGGGAGAACCTAGGTAGACAGACCACAAACTACAAATCAAATTGGGACCAGCAGAGTCTCTTGATAGATGCAGAAAGGAAGTTTCTGAGATGAGGAAAGCTATAATGAGTACCTGACACCACTCCAACCCATGCCCAGCATGAGCCTAAATGGTAGGCAGACAACAGTCTCAAAGGTCAGTTGATTCCCTCATATGTCTTCACATGGCAGACACTTATTTTTAAAGGGTCTAGAAATCACCCTGTACCTTTCATCTTTTTCTAACTTTTTTCTCCCTTTCTTCTATGATTAGAAGATTGCCTATTGCTTCTCACAGACTACATGATAAAATAAATTTCTAGTCATCAACATGTCAAGAGAAATAATGGAAGCTATAGGCCATACATGTGAAAAGAAAAAATTCCATGGAAATGATAGGTAAATACATATAAAATGGATGGCTGTATATCTGATTTCATAAAGAAATATCATGTGTATAGTAGAGGATTGCAAATTCGATCATCAATAGGAGGAGAGGACCTCAGCCCTGTGAAGGTTCTGTGCCCCAGTGTAGGGGAATGCCAGGGCCAGAAAGTGGGAGAGGGCGGGGTGGCAGGCATGGGGAAGTGGGAGGCAACAGGGGTTTGTTTTTGTTGTTTTTGTTTGTTTCTTTGTTTTTTGGAGGGGAAACTGGGAATGGAGAAATTTACATGTAAATAAAGAAAATATCTAAAAAAAAAAAAAAAAAAAAAAAAAAAAAAAAAAAAAAAAGAAAAAAGAAATAGCAGTCCACAAATTGATTAGAGTACAATATACTGCAGCAAAAGTAGATGATTTTAAAACCCTACATTCATCAATAAATCATCCATTTGATTCATGACAAAGTTGCCCAAATCAGACATTAGAATTATACTGCCTCTTTTAACAAATGGTCTTGGGAAACTCAGATGTCTACATGCAGAAGAATAAACTAGATCCCTATCCATCACCCTGTACAAAAATCAATTCAAAATTTATCAAAGATCTTAGTGTAATGCATGAAACTGAAATAACTAGAGGAAAATATAAGTGAAATACTTCAAGACCTAGACATAAGCCATAGGTGTTCCAAACACACCCCAGTACCCAGGAAATTATTATAATAATTGTCAAATGGGATTGCATTCTATTAAAAAGCTTCTAGGTATCAGAGGAGAAAGGCAGCAAAATAGCAGAGAGTATGTTCAGTGACACATTCAAAAGGGGCTCGATGTCTATATACTATCACTGACTTCAAATTAAATGCCCAAACAACCCCACTCAAGTCAACTAGCTCCTCAACAGGCAGCAAAACTTAACAGATAGTTATCAAACTAAGAAACAAAAACGATGCCCTGAGCAGACCTTGGGCAATGGCTCCACTCTCAGTCTCAAAACACCCAGAGGAAGCTCGACTCCCAGGTGCTATAACACTCAGGATCACAGGTGAAGTGGCCACAACATCTGCCCCAATACCAGGAGGAACTGGGACCCCCGGGATCCAGGGACACAGGAACCCCTGGCAAGCCTGTTATTGGTTCCTTCCAGTCTGAACTTGTGCCCTGAGCAGACTTTGGGTGCTGGCTCTGCTCCCAGTCCAACAACACCCATACTTCCAGGTGCTCTAACACACCCAGAATCACTGGATCAAAGGATCACAGAGGAAGTACAACTCCCAGGAGATCAGACAAACCCAGGAGCACTGGAGCACTGACATACTCAAGAACACAGCTGAGGTCACAACATATTTCCCAACACCCAGCTTAACTGGGATCCCCCACAGGAACCAGGGAAACACAAATCCCTGCCCAGCCACAGGCAGGGGTTCCTTCCAGCTTGCACCTGTGCCCAGGGCAAACCCCAGTCTCTGGTTCCCCATGCACTCCTGCAACACCAAGAGAAAGCTTGATTCCCAGGAGCTCTGACACAACAGGATCTCAGGATTTCAGAATCACAGAATCCCAACATCACAGGATCATAGAAACAGCTAGACTCTACAGAGTTCTGTCACAATCAGAATCACAGAAGGAACAGGCTCCAGCCAGAGAGCAAGGGCAGGTAGCAGTAGAGATAAGCAGATGGCAGGAGGTAAGTTCAAGGACATAAGCAACAGAAACCAAGGCTACTTAGCATCATCACACAAGAAACCTACAAAAAAGAAATTCTTCCTATCACATAATAATGACAGCACCAAATGCACAAAACAAAGAAAGAATATAAAAAGCAGTAAGGGGAAAAGGTCAAGTAACATATAAAGGCAGACCTATCAGAATAACACCAGACTTCTCACCAGACACCATAAAAGCCAGAAGATCCTGGGCAGAGGTCATACAGACTCTATGAGAACACAATGCTAGCCCAGACTACAATATCTAGCAAAATTCTCAATTACCATAGACAAAGACACCAAGATATTCCATGACAGAATGAAATTTACACAATATCTTTCAACAAACCCAGCCCTACAAAGGATAATAGATGGAAAACTCCAATATAAGCAGGGAAATTACAACCTAGAAAGAGCAAGAAAGTAATTTTCTTTCAACAAATCCAAAAGAAGATAGCCACACAAGCATAATTCTGCTGCTAACAACAAAAACAACTAGAAGCAACAATCACTTTTCCTTAATATCTCCCTTAATATTCAATGGACTCAATTCCTCCAATAAAAAGACATAGACTAACAGACTGAATACAAAAATAGAACCCACCATTTTGCTGCATACAGGAAATTCACCTCAGTGACAAAGACAGACACTACCTCAGAGTAAAAAGCTGGAAATTTTTTTCGAAGCAAATGGTCCCAAGAAACAAGCTGGAGTAGCCCTTCTAATATCTAATAAAATCTACTTTCAACCAAGTTATCAAAAAAGATAAAGAGGGATACTTCATACTTGTCAAAGGGAAAATCTACCAAGATGAACCTTCAGTTCTGAACATCTATGCTTCAAATGCAAGGACCACCACATTCATAAAAGAAACTTTACTGAAGCTCAAAGCACACATTGCATCACACATAATAATAGTGGAAGATTTCAACACTGCACTCTTATCAATGTACAGATCATGGAAACATAAAATAAACAGAGACACAGTGGAACTAACAGAAGTTATGATCCAAATGGATTTAACAGATATCTATAGAACATTTTATCCTAAAACAAAAGGATATACCTTCTTCTCAGCACCTGATAGTACCTTCTCCAAACCTGATCATGTAATTGGTTACAAAAAGACCTCAACAGATACAAGAAGATTGACATAATGCTATGCATCCTATCAGATCACCATGGACTAAATCTGGTCTTCAATAACAACAAAAACAACAGAAAACCTACATACACATGGAAGCTGAACAATACTCTACTCAATGATTCCTTGGTCAAGGAAGAAAGAAAAAAAGAAAGAAAGAAAGAAAGAAAGAAAGAAAGAAAGAAAGAAAGAAAGAAAGAAAGAGAGAAAGAAAGAGAGAAAGAAAGAAAGGAAGAAAGGAAGAGAGGGAGGAAGGAAGGAAGGAGGAAAGAAATTAAAGACTTTTTAGAATTTAATGAAAATGAAGGCACAACATACCAAAATTTATAGGACACAGTGAAAGCAGGCCTAAGGCTAACTCATAGCTATAAGTGCCTCCAAAAAGGAACTTGAGAGAGCATACAATAGCAGATTGGCAGCACACCTGAAAGCTCTAGAACAAAATGAAACAAATACAACCAAGAGGATTTAGACAGCAGGAAATAATGAAACACAGAGTTGAAATCAACCAAATAGAAACAAAGTACCTTACAAAAAGTCAGCAACCCCAGGAGCTGGTTCTTTGAAAAAAATCTACAAAATAGATAAACCCTTAGCCAGACTAACCACAGGGCACAGAGATAGTATCCTAATTAACAAAAATCAGAACAGAAAAGGGAGAGATAACAACAGAAACTAAGGAAATTAAAAAAAAAATCATCAGGTCCTACTAGAAAAGCCTTTACTCAACAGAACTGGAAAATCTGGATGAAATGGACTACTTTAGAGACAGATACAAGGTAGCAAACTTAAATCAGGGACAGATAAACAATCTAAACAGTCCTATATCTCCTAAAGAAATGGAAGCAGTCATGAAAAGTCTCAAAATCAAAAAAAGCCCAGGACCAGATGTATTTAGTGCAGAATTTTTCAGACCTTCAAAAAAGACTTAATACCAATACTCTTCAAACAATTGCACAAAAATAGAAACAGAAGGATCACTACACAATTTGTTCTATGAATCCACATTTATGATGATACCAAAACCACAAAAGACCCAAGAAAGAAAGAGAACTTCAGACCAATTTCCCTTATGAATATTGATACAAAAATATTCAATAATATTCTCGCAAACTGAATCCAAGAACACATCAAAATGGTCTTTCACCATGAACAAGTACACTTCATCCCAGGGATACAGGGATGGTTCAATATATGGAAAACTATCAACGTAATCCACTATATAAGCAAACTCAAAATAATATATGAAAAACACATGATCATTTCATTAATTGATGAGAAAGCGTTTGACAAAATTCAACACTTTCATGATAAAAGTCTTGGAAAAATCAGGAAGTCAAGCCCCATACCTAAATATAGTAAAAGCAATATATAGAAACCGGTAGCCAACATCAAACTGAATAGAAAGAAACTTGAAGCAATCCCATTAAAATCAGGGACTAAACAAGGACGCCGCCTACTCTCCCCCTATCTATTAAATATAGCAAGTCCTAGCCAGAGCAATTAGACAACAAAGAAGATCAAAAGGATACAAATTATTTGCCGATGATATGATAGTATATTAAAGTGATCCCAAAATTCCACCAGAGAACTCCTAAACCTGACAACTTCAGAATAGTGGCTGGATATACAATTGACTCCAACAAATCAGTAGCCTTTCTCTACTCAAAGAATAAACAGGCTGTGAAAGAAATTAGAGAAAAGACACCCTTTACAATAGTCACAAATAATATAAAATACCTTGGTGTGACTCTAACCAAGCAAGTGAAAGATCTTTATAACAAGAACTTCAAGTCTGAAGAAAGAAATCTAAGATCTTAAGATGGAAGGACTTTTCATGCTTATCGATTGACAGGATTAAACTGGTAAAATTGGCCATCTTGGCAAAAGCCATCTACAGAATCAATGCAATCCTCATCAAAATTTCCTGTCAATTCTTCATATATTTAAAAAGATCAATTTGCAATTTATTTGTAATAACAAAGAACCCAGGATAGCAAAAGTTATTCTCAACAATGAAGGAATTTCTGGGGCAATCACCATCCCTGACCTTAAGCTATATTGCAGAGTAATAGTGATTAAAAACTGTATGGTATAGGTACAGAGATAGGCAGGTAGATCGTTGGAATAGAATTGAAGACCCAGAAATGAACCCACACAACTGTGGTCATTTGATATTTGACAAAGGAGATAAAACCATCCAGTGGAACAAAAGACAGCACTTCAACAAATGGTGCTGGTTCAATTGGCAGTCAGGATGTAGAAGAATTCACATTGATCCTTTCTCATATCCTTGTACAAAGCTCAAGTCCAAGTGGAACATGGACCTCTACATTAAAAACAGATACACTAAAACTAATAGAAAAGAAAGTAGGGAAGAGCCTTGAACATATGGGCAAAGAGAAAAATTTCCTGAACAGAACACCATTGGCTTATGCTCTAAGATCAAGAATCAACAAATGGGACCTCATAAAATTACTAAGTTATGGAAGGCAAAGGACACTGTCAATAGGACAAAGTGACAACTGAAAGACTCGGAAAAGATCTTTACCAATCCTACATCTGATAGAGGGTTAATATCCAATATATACAAAGAACTCAAGAAGTTAGACTCCAGAGAATCAAATCATCCTATTAAAAAATTGGGCACAGAGCTAAACAAAGAATTCTCAACTGAGGAATATCGAATGGCCAAGAAGTACCTAAAGGAATGTTTAACGTCTTTAGTCATCAGGGAAATGCAAACCAAAACAACCCTGTGATTCTACCTTATACCAGTCAGAGTGGCTAAAATCAAAAACTCATGTGACAACACATGCTGGTAAGGATGTGGAAAAGGAGGAACACTCTCTGATTGCTGGTGGGAATGCAGGCTGGTACAACCACTCTGGAAATCAGTTTGGCGGTTCTTCAGAAAATTGGACATAGTACTACCTGAAGACCCAGCTATACCACTCCTGGGCATATACTCAAAAAATACTACAACATATAACAAGGACAGATGCTCCATTATGTTCATAGCAGCCTTATTTATAATAGCCAGAAGCTGGAAACAACCCAGATATTCTTCAACAGAGAAATGGATACAGAAAATATGCATTTACACAATAGAATACTACTCCACTATGAAAAAATGAATGCGTGAAATTCTTAGGCAAATGGATGGAACTAGAAAATATCCTCCTGAGTGAGGTAACCCAATACAAAAGAACATACATCATATGTACCCACTGATATTAGCCCAAATGCTCAGAATACCCAAGATATGATTTACAGACCACATGAAGCTCAAGAAGAAGTAAAATCAAAATGTGGATGCTTCGATTCTTCTTAGAAGGAGAAACAAAATACTCACAGGAAGAAATACAGAGACAAGTGTGGAGCAGAGACTGAAGAAAAGGCCATCTAGAGACAGCCCCACCTGGGGATCCATCCCATATACAGTCATCAAATGCTAACACGATTGTGAATGCCAAGAAGTGCATGGTGACAGGAGCCTGTTAAAGCTGTCTCCTGAGAGGCTCTGCCAGAGTTTGACAAATAGAGTTAGATCCTAGCATCCAACCATTAGACTGAGCATGTGGTCCCAATGGAGGAGTTAGAGAAAGGACTGAAGGAGCTGAAGGGATTGGCAACTCCATAGAAAGAACAACAATATCAACCAAGCAGACCCCTCAGAGCTCCCAGGGACTAATCCACCAACCAAAGATTACACATGGAGGGACCAATGGCTCCAACCACATATGCAGCAGAAGGTGACCTTGTCAGTCATCAATGGGAGAAGGGGCCCTTGGCCCTATGAAGGCTCAATGCCCCAGTTTAGGGAAATACAAGGGTGGGGAGGCAGGATTGGATGAGGGTGTGGGTGGGGTACACCCTCATAGAAGCAGGAGGAGGGAGGAGAGGGAGAAGGTTCTCTGGGGGGATCCTGGAAAGGAGATGACATTTGTAATGTAAATAAGGAAAATATCCAATTAAAATTCCAAAGAAAAGAAACACACACACACACACACACACACACACATATATTGAATATTGGATGTTTTTGGGTCAAGGTGTGGTACTGTCTGGAAGTGTGGCCTTGGAGTAGGTGTGTCACTGTGGGCAAGGGCTTTAAGACCCTCTTCCTAGCTTCCAGGAAACTATTCTTCTGTTTGATTTCAAAATAAGAGGTGGAACTCTCAGCAACTACTGAACCATGCCTGCCTGGATACTGCCATGCTCCGGCTGTGATGATGATAATGGACTGAACATCTGAACCTGTAAGCCAGCCCGCATGAAATGTTGACCTTAAAGAGTTGGCTTGGTCATAGTGTTTGTTCACAGCAATAAAACCGTATATTCATCTATATGTATGTGTATATGTATGTGTATGTGTATGTGAATGTGTATGTATATGTATACGTGCATCTATATTTGTATCTGTATCTCTATTTGTATCTTTATCTGTATATGAATGAGTTCAGCATTCTTTTACCATCAAAAAATGCAAATCAAAGCTGTATTTTGATTCCGTCTCATCTCAATCAAAAGAGCTACAATAATGAAAAAATCCTAAACTAGATTAAGAAAAGAAAAACATCAAGCATTGAAGGCTGGGGTTGAAGGAAGCCTATAACATTTCGGTAGTGATATAAGCTCATACAGTCCCTGTTAAAGTGAGTATTGACATTTTCCAAAGAATAAAACAGAATTGCCATATGCTGCAACCATAACACTCCCAAAGAAATCTTAGTGCAACACAGAGGTATGTATTCACAATATGTTAAAAATTAAAATGAACTAAATGTCCATGCATAGGTAAGTGTATAAAGAAAGTAGAAAATATGATATATGTATGCTGTGCTGTTATACTGCAGATTCAAAAGACAGTAACTTGGATTGCTTCGAGTAAAATGGTTGAAAAATAAGGTCATAATATTAAGCAGAATAAAGTAGACTTAGAGGAGTAAGTGAAATATTAAAGATGTAGACATAGAAAAGGGTGTTCCAAATGGACCCCACTTGTAAACTTTATCTCTCACATGTAGAGCTTATATTAAGATATATGGTTTATATATTTTAAACACAGAGACATCATGATCATATATGTATATGTATATATATATGAAAAATAGAAACATATCACAATGATATACATATAAGAAAATAAAAGTGAAAACACTTGTTTTGTATGCTAACCTAAAACAAATGTTTACAAAGTCATATTCATTTTATTACAAGTTTTATTACTAAACTATAGTAAAGTTTTGTTCTGCAAGAGCTTGAGGGGTACTTTTAGCTAAGGAACTAAACTTATTTTCCAAACCTATGATGTAAATTCTAAACTGACCTAGCAAATTTGAGCACCCCACCATGTTTTTATCCTTATTGTATCTTTATCGAGAGACTTTTGTAGACTTCACAGCAATGACACAGGCCTCATGGGAAATCAGAACATTAGGAATAGCAGAAAAGTCTTGAAACTAATACTTTCATCTTTCCATCTCCAAGTTCAGAAGGATATTTGGAGTGACAGGTTGTCTTCCACCACACTATCATTTTCAAACACACACACACAATTCTCTGCTCATCAGTTCTTAAAAAATTGTTTTACTTTGAATTCAAATTAGTGCATTTCTCCTCATATAGCTCATACACATTCAAATTTATAGCCTCTTTGATTTGTTATTCACACACACACACACACACATACACACAGAGAGAGGGGGAGGGGGAGAGAGGGAGAAAAGGAGAGGGAGAGAGAGAGGGAGAGAGGGAGAGAAAGAGAGAGAGAGATTACATTTATCCATCACACTGTGCTGAGTCCCTTTAGTGTTTCTTGTATGTATGTTTCTAGGACTGACTACTTGGTATTAAAAAAAGCATTTAGGTGGTCTATCCCTGGAGAAGACTATTTCTCCCTTTCTCAAAAGTTGTTAATTCCCTATAGTCTTCATCCTAGGATTAGTCTTCTATAGAATAATTTCATCCCACTTGGTACATCAACTGGTGTGGTTCAGGTCTTGTTTAAGCTGTCATATTTGTGAGACATCATGAGTTCAGCTTCCTGTCATATCTAAAGAAGAAATTACATTTCTGCAAATATCCTTGGGCTCTTACAGTATTCACCCCCGCCCCCTGTGTGCCTTTAGATGTTGGGGTCATATTGAAGTTGTGTGTATTTTGTGTTGGGCATTCTGCAGTCAGTCTTTCTCTGTATTTTGATCAGTTCTAGATTTCTGTAATTGTCTCTGTGTGCTGCAAAAGAAAACATCTTTGATGAGATAAAAGAGTCACATTTATTTGTGTGTATGAAGATGGATAAACATAAAACATACTGAAAGGAGAAGGTTTATCAATTTTAGTAACTTCAACTCACATTATTTTAATGATGTGCTTCATTCTAATTTTGCAAAACAGCTTTGCCAAAATAACCATCTTTAGCACCATTTTTAATTTCTTTATCTTTACCCATTTCATATAAGTTTATAAGTGTATCTAAAATACTATTTCTTCATAACCTTTTATTGCAATATTATACTGTCAAATCTAAAACATATCTTTCTTGGCTTTGAAGTATGTTATAAACTGGGTGTGGTGACATACACCTTTAATCCCAGCACTAGGGAGGCAGAACAAGTCGATCTCTGTGAGTTACTAAGCTATCCTAGTCTACATAGTAAGTTCCTGGCCAGCCAGAACTACAGAGTAAAATGTTGTCTCAACAACAAATAAAAATATAATATGAAAATATGCAATTTTGTCCATGTTTTGAATGACGAGTAAATCAGATATGTTCAAATATTGTTCTTGTTATTTATAAAGTTAACTTATTCTATTATTTTATACAGTTTCCAAATGTGTATTCAAACTTTGGATCTCTCAGCAGATTTAGTGATAGATTGATTACGTCAGAAAATTTATGATCTTGTTTTCTCTGGAAATTCCCTCATTCTGAGATATGCTTTATTAACCTCCTAATATTTTCTTAAACCAATAAATATGACAATCAAGATTAACAACCACAAAAATTGCACAAATACAGACAGTTACCTCACGGGGTTATAGACAATGACTTTACTTACATCAATATGAATTGTAAGGCATGAGTTCATATTGAAGGCTCTAATTCAAAAGCAATTAACAGAATTTAATTTATTTCTCCATTGTCATATTTATAACTTTTCTTGCCTGTCCTTGAGAAGCTAACCTCCTCTTATTTGCTGCACTTCCTTTAGAAGTTCTAGAATATGTAAAACACTCTTTCAGGACTACTGGAACATCTGTGGAAGCCATGTGAGCCTAGAACTGACCAACAGCCACAGCTGCTCCATGCTAAGTGAGTTTATATTTGCCACAGGTTACTTTTTTAAAAAATTCTTTCCTTTTATTGAAAATAGGTTATTTTCTCATACAGTATGGGCTCATTAAGGTTTCCCCTCCTTCTACTCCTCCCAGCTCTTTCCCCATTGCCTTCCCTCTGGATCTATTCTCTTCCTGTCTCTCTTTAGAAAAGAACAGGCTTGTGAGATGTAACAACCAAACACAACAAGATAAAATATTATATGATGAAGCAGAAACTAAAGATCGTGAGAGCCAGAGGGGATGGAACACACTGAGAGAACAAGGCCTTACTTGTAAGGAAGGGGTTATAAGATCTCACAGACACTGAGGTTGAAATTCTCAGATCCCATTTCATGTGGGGTGGAAAGAATCTATGACAGTGAACCTCAGACGGAATGGTTCCCAGGAGATGAGGACATCATGAGCAGTTGACTTAGGCTCTTTGACTAATAACTTTGACAATCTTCTTTACTCAGACCACATAGCAGCCAAAGATGCTTAGGTCTCATCATCTTTTTCTTTCTTTTTTGAGAGCTATCAGGAAAGACTGCAGAACAGGAAGACATATCAAGTGGAATTCTCTAAAATGGATTCTAGCAAGAAATGAGGGGGAAAACCAAGGCATAAAGATAGGAAAGAAATTCACCGGATTATGGAGTGACTCAAAGAAACAAGTGGAAATGCAAACCAATTCTCTAAAGGAGATGAAAGATACAGACAAAGCTGTGAAGAGATTATGTCCCCAAAGTTACCACAACAACAACAAAACTGAAAACAAAAAGAAGAAAAACACTAGGACAGTGATAGAGATAAAAAAAATACAATAACATTGCATCATTATAACAAAGGAAAGGAATATAAATGACAAACAAAGGAAAGGACAAAGGACAAACAAAGGAAAGGAATATAAATGATCTAGACAAAGACCAACACATGTCTAGGCAATTTATTTTGAGCAAAGGCAATTGGGTAGAGAATTACTCTTCCAAAGATCTTGAAACAATTCTATATCTATAATCAAAAATGAATTTAATAACTAAATTCTGATGCAAAGAAACTATATGTTGAAATGAGTTTGAAAGAGATTTTTAGCATATTACCAAAAAGCAAAATGTACATAACAAACATCATAATAGACTTGGTCTAACTAGTTTCTTCCTTCAGAAAACACTGGGAGAAGAATAAAATGCCAAGAAAAGATTGTTGAAGTATTTTACAATTAAACAGCTCATAAAGTACTAACAATGTCACACAGCCAGTCGTGGTTAAACTCAGTAGGTCACAAGAACAAACTAAAAGACTTGAATGTGGGAAAAAGACTTGTAAGCATGACAGGGTGCAAGAGTGGGAGGGATATAGGTAGGAGTGGGGATTGGAGCCACCAGAGCTCATTATACAAATATATGAAAATGTCAATGTACAAATTATTGAAGCTAGGTAAAAAGTTAATCAACTTAAAATGCAATAAAATAATCAGACAACCTAATTTTTAAATGGAACAAATTATTGTATCATTTTATCAAATAAAATATATGAACTGAAAATAATAATTGGAAATGTGGCATATATATATATGTATATATATATATATAATTTCATTTTCCTTTCATACAGCTGCATTATTTTCATACTTAAAAGGATTTGTAGATCTTAAGAAAATTTTAAAGTTACTTTATCCATACACCTTTATTCCTACATAATCTCAATGCAGCCTGAATTTTCATTTTTTTTTTGTTTAATTTTATGTTTTGTGTGGGTCCACATACATGTGGCACTGGAGGCCAGATTTCCACAACAGGTCTCTTCCTCAATTGCTCTCAATCTTTCTTATTAGCACTAGTTCATGAATAGTAAGTGGAGCTGTGTAGTGCATTTATGTACCTCACCTCATACCAGTCAGAGTGGCTAGGATAAAAAACTCAGGTGACAGCAGATGCTGGA
>NW_022196896.1:54691232-54697020 GCF_008632895.1 Mastomys coucha | reverse complement strand
TTTTGTTTTTTGGAGGGGAAACTGGGAATGGAGAAATTCGCATATAAATAAAGAAAAAAAAAGTTAGTTTTAATCTTTTAATATTTCTTACCAATTGGTGAGTTAATTCATCACTTTTAATGTAGCCCTAATGCATATCACAGTGTTAAACAGTTTCACTTATTTTAAGGTTTAATGTTAAAATGGAACATTAAATGATAATGTGACTCTGAGATAATGGCAGTGATGTTACATACATGTAATCTCTGTGCTCAATTTACCATTAACTTGAAATAAAAGAAAAGGTAGGCAGGATATTTCAGTAGCAACTTCTCCCACCTGGTTTGTATTTTACATGAAATAAAGGCATATGTGCAGCCATGAGTGTACTGGTATCTGTAGACCAGAGGTTGATACCTCATACCTCTTGGAATTTCTGCAAGTTATACATTTTACAAATGTTCTTATAGAAAAGAGGTAAGAAGCAGGGACTTGTGGGAAGGACTAAATGTAATGCATACAACTCAAGACTTAATCATATTTTGTTTAGGATTTTTACAATATGCACATGTATTTGTTTTGAGGTTAAAAACAAAAAAAAAACTACTTGAAGTTTGAAAATGTAATTTAAAGTTGATTCTGTGTTGTGTTTGTAAGTCTATAGTGCACTAGTATTTAAATTTGTTTTTATTTATTCTGTCCATCACACACACACACATATGCACACACACACACACACACACACACACACACACACACACACACACACATACATTTAGTAGACTTGTTATCCTGGTTAACAAACTCATGAAATCTACATCTTCTTTCCTGTCTGAATTAAACAAAATTTTGATTGATCTAGGCAGCTGAGTGGCTTCATTAGCACTTCAGATAAAACAGTATATCCCATTGAAATATGGCAGGCTATTTTGAGTACTACTACTGATCTTCACAAAAATTACATGCAGACGTGATCCCAGAGTGATGGACCTGCCACATTTTTGCTCATTTCAAGTGAATTTCAAAGCAGAGAACTGACCCACTTTTCATTTCACATGTCTGATATTTTCAGGGAGCTAATAAACAAAACAGAAGACCAGCTAATCACTCTTTTCCATCATGTTTTATGTGCTCTAGGCATCATAGAAAATGAGCTGTTTTATCATGGTAATGTACTGATGTGAATATAATATATGTTTTATTCAAAATGGAGATACCTGAATAGCTGCATTATTATTTTAGTTAGACACTCTTCTTTGGACATAAAGACTAATGAAGTGTGGGAAAATGGAATTCCTCCTCTTTATTCACTGATATTCACAGGCTGCTAATGATATAAGTATACAGTGAAGGTTATTTTGCAGTTAAGTTAAATAAAATACAAGTATAAAATAAACTATATAGCTCCTATATGTCAACTAATTTTGAATGCCTTGAAGCAAATTAGCTCAAGTGTTTTATGTCCTTTCCTTCGCAATGTGAAATACACACAATTTCTGACAATATTCGTTTTCTAGTGTTCGATAGACATTTATGAGCTCTGACAATTTCAAAAGCACAATAACAGATGTTACCAAGCACTTGAATATATACTTCTAATAACTCTTCTTTTTACTGTGGTTTTGCTTTAGAGAAATTCAACTTTTTGTATTGGTTCCAAACTATAATGAAAGTTAAGTAAAATCTATACCATTGTTATGTATCTTAATATTCTGACAGTATGTAAATTTATTGATACATAGACAGTATTCTTATTCTTATACCCACAGAGAAGTAGGTCAACAACCTACAACTAACAATCTTCTCTTTAAAGGGCATGGAGACTCTCATAAAAGAAATCACAAGTGACACAAAACAAAGATCAATTGATCTGTTCATGGTAAATCTAGCTCCAGTGGACACATCCACCTCACAGCTCCTGCAACTTTGGCTCAGAGACCATTAGAGAAGAAGAGGCAGAGAGGCTATTAGAATAAGAACAGCAGGAAGTCAGGCAAGAAACAGTCTTTCCTAGAAATGACTAGAAATCAAACTAGAACTACATCAATATCCTTGAGAAATTAGCATCTTTTTCCTGTTCCCCATTTAGGCTAGGTGTAAGACAGACACAATATGTTGTATTTATACATTTGTGCACGCACATGTATGTATGTAATAATAACAATAAAAATACTATCAAATTGAGGGAATCATCAATGGATTAGAGAAAATATATCTGAGAGTAGCTTGAGGGAGGAAGGAGAGGAGGAACATGGTATACTTCTATTCTTATTTAAAAATGAATGAAAATAAAAGATGAGCAGTAAATGGGGACTAATACAGACACCCACAATTGGACAATATACAGGGAGTGAGAGATTTGGGGACACTCAGCTCCATGAGCCCTGAGAGGAAAGGTCTTATGAAGACCTATCATCTAGGACTATGAGGAACAGGAGGCAAAAAGACTGTGAGAGCCAGTGCAGTTATCTCTTTGACACAACACGACTGAGACATGTATACATGTACAGTGACTGGCAGCATGCAGTGGACCTACATAGGTCAAAGCTAAGATGGAAGGGACCCTAGCTCTGAGAGGCAGATATGAGCATGATTGGAGAAGGAGACAGAGAAGACATGATCAGAATATATTGTATAAAAAATTATATTAAAAATATTAAACAAAAGTAAAGGAATGTTGAAGTTCTAAAAGACCAAGACAATTATACAAGATGATTAGCAACTTAATTTCCTGTACTAGGCTAATAATTTCACCATGTGTAAAAGAAGGTTAGTATACTGATCTTTTTTTTACCTTTATTATACATACACAGGGAAATTATGTTAACAATTGAGGTATATACCATATTCATGAATTAAAACATACTTTTAAATAATTCAAAATTTCCTAGATTTTTCGACAGTTTCAAAATAATATCAACCGTACTTCTAGTATCTTTGTGGGGTTTTGTTTTGTTCTTTTCACATAATACAAGGCTAACTATAGAATTGGTATAGTAAAAGGGCAAAAGTTTTGTAAAACACACAAAGCATTGGAAAAATCAAGTTAAAAAAATTACATGTTGTTGCAAAACTTAGCACACATTGTTCAGAAAATACAGTAACTAGTCTCTTAATAATGGTGGAAACAGATGCAATGACTGACAAATGGAAATAGTAATCAAGTTAACAATTTTTCCCTATAGAAAAATTAATATTCATTTTTAAGCTAACAATTTCTTTCCTGTGGAACCAAAATTTCCCCTGTGGATAATTACCTAAGATAAAAAAATATATTCCCATATACCAGGTGTAAAATGACTTTGAAGATCATTTAAACCTGGAAGTGATGGCCATCAGTGTGTGCTTTGAAACAGCACTAATAAAGCGTAATGGATCCATGGTAAAACATGGACAACTGTCTGAGTAGAGCAATAGCTCAGCAGTTAGAGAACATACTACTTTTTTATGGGATTCAAGATCAATTCCTAGCACTTAGTGCCTCACAGCCATCTATAACTCCAGTTGAAGGGGATCTGTTACCTTCTTCTGCCTTCCTCCATCACCAGGCATATACATAGTGTACAAACATGCATATGTTATGCCCAGATTGCAAAAACCCCAGAGAGACCACCAGGAACCACATCTCCAATGCAATTACATGAGATGCCTTATTCAAGCTTGAGAGCTTGGGCCACAAACCTTCCTGATGGATAGGAGAGTGATGCTGAAAGGGGAAGGGGTTTTTAAAGGAAAAAAAATACAAGTGAGGGTTTCTAAGCTTTCGCATTATGTGAATGGGTAAGAAGTTTATGGGGAAGTTGACCTTTAAAGATTGGTTTGTTTTAGGTGACAAGGCTGCAAACAATATCTAGAGAACATCTGGTCATGAGCAATGTCTGTTGACTGTTAATTAACTGCTGCTATGGAAGAGGAGTGATTAGCACCCTTTGTGGTATTTCCAGGGACAGTGCTATGCGACTCCTAAGGGCTATTTGGGTGGGAAGAGTTGCTAGGAAATAGTATCTCCTGAGTGCAGAAAAGAATGCAGCAGGACCCTTGACTCCCAGCAGCTGCAGCTGGCTGGATGTGTTTCACTCTGGGACCTGGTTCTTTGCTTAAGCTTGTTTCTGGGCCTCTGCTTAGGTCTCTCACATACAGGCAAAACACCTATATACATAAAAAAAAATAATAATGGGCAACTATCAAAATAAATTGGGGGTACAAAGATTCCAATTTGCATTATCTGAATTATTTATCTTTATTGAACAAAGGCAAAGAGAAAGTCTTTGTTAGAGAAGTTCTGAATATACCACTGATTGTGGCTACTTTAGTAAGTTGCAGGAGGAAATTTCCTAGGTGATGATAATGAACTAGGCACTAAGAAGTTTGGCAAAATTTCTTGAAACATGCTCATCATAGTCATACATATTACTTAATTTGATTCTCAAAAATAAACTTCAAATAAATATTGAAATATATGTAATAATATGCATACCAAATATTTGCAATAAATTTACTTGATATTATAGATTATTTTGAAAATATACAAAATAATAAAGTAGATTGATTAGAAAAATAAGTCAATTTTAACAGTGCATTAGTAACAGTAGGAGACCAGTAACGATGTGGATATTTAATAAATTTGTTTGAAAATTTCTATATTGGAGCAGTGGAGAGTCAAGTTTAAAAAGCAATACTTGTGAAGATTATTTGTAGAAGTTTGATTCTAATCACTACAAGTCAGAAAGGAGTCTAAAGTCAATTAGCTTATGACTGGGAAACAACTTTGGTATTTTTCTCAAAGACATTAAATCAATGCTAAGCATGCACTGACAATACCAGACAAAGCTTAAGGGCAGTTAATGTGCAAATGAAGTTGGCTACAGAAAGGTGTGTGCTATTCTGTTTATGGATGCATCTAGCACAAGAGAGAACTAATCTACTATGGAGTAAAGCAAGTTGATTTTGAAACTAGTGGAATTTTACTATTAAATAAATTAGATCATTTTAGGTAATGAAAGGAATATTGTATATTTTGATCATAATATGAGTATATGTACTTTTTTAACTAACTAAAATTCATCTCTCAAACTGGTAGATTATAATTTAATAAAACAGATAAGGGAAACTGAATACTTGTGCTGATATTTAGTGCAACATATCCAAAGATATTTTAAGTTGTTCTTGTCTTGGTGAGAAATCAGTACTCCATCATGTTGACATTTCTCAAGCTTCTCAAAGCTAGTCATCTCTTTGACCTCAAGCTGTGTGTCAGTGTATCCTGTTTAACTAAGTGCTTTGCTCCTTTGTAATAAAAACCCTTAACTCTTCAGGTAGACTGATGGGCTACTCACTGCCTCCTCTAACTCTGCATCCCTCACACTGACAGTTGTTCCTCTACAAGTGACAAGTTATTCACTCAAACTTTCAAAGGAAACATATTGGCTCATGAGACATCAAGAAGTATAAATAACACATATTGTTCTATGGAGGACAAGGATACAACTGGTACCCAGGAAGACCTAGAAGTGCACACACTAGGTATTCCTCCCATCTCCAAAGCCTTTTTCAATATCTCTGGTTTTTGTTATTTACTTATTTCAATTTAATTTATATTTTTGAGGAAATGGCTCTCTATGTAACCTATGCTTACCATTAATTCATGATCTTTTTTCAGATTTTCAAGTAACAGAATTGTAGGATGAGCCAGCATGTCCAGCTTACCTCATTCTTTAAATTTAAACATTTTAAAATGTTTAAAATAAAGTAATGTTCCTCTTTCTCCACAACCTCTCCAGCATCTGCTGTCACCTGAGTTTTTTATCCT
>NW_022196896.1:54620040-54690725 GCF_008632895.1 Mastomys coucha | reverse complement strand
CAGTTGAGCCAGCACCATCTGCTGAAAATGCTGTTTTTTTTCCACTGGATGGTTTTAGCTCCTTTGTCTAAGATTAAGTGACCATAGGTGTGTGGTTATATGTTGCAGGATAATTGTTCACAACGTGAAGACCCTGATCCATGAGATTGGTTTCTTTACTGGGAAAACCTGTTTCTAGTTGTGGAGTGGCTCAGGCTTAGCACACATCTTTAAAGCCTCTGGCTGGAATTCAGGTGTGACATGTCCATAGCATATACCTTTAATCCCAAACAATAGAGGTAAAATTAGTTTGTATAAGGAAGTACCCAGGTTTGGAAGTGAAAAAATAAAAAAACAGAAAGAAGAATGTGATGTAATTCTATTTACTTAAAATAATTTTTAAATGTTAACAAATTCAGATAAATTGAAATTTTGTATCTTTTCTCATCATAATGGAAGTGATATCTAATTGAACGGCAGACAAAGTGACCATTCAGAAAGATTTGACTGGACAGATTATGGCCAACTCTCAGGAGAAGAGAGAGCAGTACAGAGCAGAGAGGGTGGTTTTACTGGGAGAGTTTTATAGATGGAACAAGCTAGACACAGATGAAGGCAGAATGAGCTAGAGAATGAGAGGAAACCAGAAAATAAAAACAGATTGCCAAAGTTAGTTTGAGGCCAAACAGAGCAAAGGATCAGAGGTCAAGAAAAAAGCCAAATTGAATCAGTCATTTTGGAGAGGTGTTTGAGCCAGAACACTTGAGTTGAATCAGCCAGCCTGAGGTCAGAAAGAACTAGTAAGAAGTGAGTTTATTCAGCAGCAAGTCTCAGAGGTTGAAAACATTCTAGACCTAGATAAAAGCTTTCAGAATTAGGCCTAAGTTAGCAGATGAAGGTAGTAAACCTCAGAGACAATAACTATTACAGGCGAATAAGAGTTACCTTATATTACAGCAGCCCTATAGGTGCCAGAATCTGAACTCAGATCTTCTGGAGAGAAGAACAAAATAATATTCTTAACTTCTTCTGGGCTCTTCTTGAAAACAACAATAACAACAACCACAAACTATTAAAATATGCAAATTAATTTATTTTAATTTTGGTGTGTGTGAGTATTTTGCCTGCATCTATCCAATCTGCACAGTGAGATTGTCTCGTGCTGCCAGGGCTGCAGAGGGCCACCATGTGGATTGAGGGCCACCATGTGGATACAGGGAATTGAACCACAATTCTCTGAAAGCATAACAAGTACTCTTAAGTAGTGAGCCAACTATCAATCCCCCAACACCTCACTGTTTATTTGTATAAACAGTTTGTATAACTAGTTTGTTTGATTTGTTGGCTTGGCGTTGTTGGTCGGTTCTGCATTACAGACTCTTTCTGCGTTTCAAAGCACGTGGCACATTCTTGAATTTGCCAAATCTTAGCTAACTATAACTAACTAGGAAACATCAGTTTGATGTTGTTTTCAGTACTAATAGTTCTCAAAGAAAGCATCCCTGGAATTGGTTCACACAAAATTGGAGTATGCATTCTTCCACCTGATTATTTAGTTTTGAGTTCTACATCATGAAGAACATGTACTGGACAGGCTCTAGCCTCCTTATCGTGAGGTGCCATGCCTGTCTCCATTGCCCCATCACCATTCCTTCACATAGTTAATTTTATATGAAAGGTGTGTTTCCTACCAATATACAGAAAAGGAGGGGAGCTTAGATTACGAACTGATATACTTGGTAATAACAGAAAGACCCCTTAGTTCAACTTTTTTTAGTTTTTTTCATAAATAATTTTTATTAGAGATTTTCTTTATTTACATTTCAAATGATATCCTCTTTCCTGCTTTCTCCTCTTAAAAAATAATCATATTCCCTCCCCCATTCCCCTGCTCACCAACTGCTCCTGCTTCCTGGCCCTGACATTCGCCTACACTGGGGCATAGAGCCTTCACAGGACCGAGGGCCTCTCCTCCCATTGATGACTGACTTGGCCATCCTCTGCTACATATACAACTAGAGCCATTAGTCCCACCATGTGTACTCTTTGGTTGGTGGTTTAGTCCCTGGGAGCTCTGAGGGTACTGGTTATTTGATATTGTTGTTCCTCCTATGTGGCCACAAATTCCTTCAGCTCCTTGGGTCCTTTCTCTAGCTCCTCCATTGAGGACCCTGTGCTCAGTCCAATGGATGGCTGTGAGCCTCCACTTCTGTATTAGTTAGGCCCTCTCAGAGCCTCTCAGGAGACAGCTAGATCAGGCTCCTGTCAGCCAGCACTTGCTGAAATCCACAATAGGGTCTGGGTTTGGTGATTATATATGGGAAGAATTCCTAGGTGGGGCAGTCTCTGGATTGTCAGTCCTTCAGTCTCTGTTCCATAGTTTGTCTATACAACTCCTTCCATGGGTATTTTGTCCCCCCTACTAAGAAGGATAGAAGTATCAGCACTTTGGTATTCCTTCTTCTTGAGTTTTTGTGGTTTACAGATGGTATCTTGTGTATTCTGAGCTTCTGGGCTAATATCCACTTACGAGTGAGTGCATACCATGTTTGTTCTTTTGTGATTGGGTTACCTCACTCAAGATGATATTCTCTAGGATCCATCCATTTCCCTAAGTATTTCATAAATTCATTGTTTTTAATACCTGAGTAGTACTCTATTGTGTAAATGAACCACATTTTCTGTATTCATTCCTCTGTTGAGGGATATCTAGGTTGTTTCCAGTTTCTGGCTATTATAAATAAGGCTGCTATGAACATAGTGGAGCATGTGTCCTTATTACATATTGGAGCATCTTCTGTGTATATGCCCAGGAGTGGTATAGCTGGAACCTCAAGTAGTATTATATCCAATTTCCTGAGGAACTGCCAAACTGATTTTCAGAGTGATTGTCCCAACATGCAATCCCACCAGCAATGAAGGAGTGTTCCTCTTTCTCCACAACCTCACCAGCATCTACTGTCACTTGAGTTTTTTTAACTTAGCCATTCTGACTGGTGTGAGGTAGAGTCTCAGGGTTGTTTTGGTTTGCATTTCTCTGATGACTACAGATGTTGAACATTTCTGTAGGTGCTTCTCAGCCATTCTGTATTCCTCAGTTGAGAATTGTTTGTTTTGCTCTGTACACCATTTTTAATAGGGCTATTGGGTTCTCCAGAGTTTTACTTCTCGAGTTCTTTGTTTATATTGGATATTAGCTCTCTATCAGATATAAGATTGGTAAAGATCTTTTCCCAATCTGTTGGTTGTTGTTTTGTCCAATTGACAGTGTTCTTTGCCTTACAGAATCTTTGCAATTTTATAAGATCCCATTTGTCAATTATTGATGTTAGAGCATAAGCTGTTAGTGTTCTGTTCAGGAAAATTTACCCTGTGCCCATGTGCTGAAGGCTCTTCCCCATTTTCTTTTCTATTAGTTACAGTGTATCTGGTTTTATGTGGAGGTCCTTAATCCACTTGAACTTGAGCTTTGTACAAGGAGATAAGAATGAAATGATTTGCATTCTTCTTCATGCTTACTGACAGTTGAGCCAGCACCACTTGTTGAAAATTCTTTTTTCCACTGGATGGTTTTAGCTCCTTTGTCAAAGATCAAGTGACCATAGGTGTGTGAATTCATTTCTGCGTCTGTTCCTCTGATCTAACTACCTGTCACTGTACCAATAGCAAGCAGTTTTTTCAAAATTGCTCTGTAGTATAGCTTAAGTTCCTGGATGGTGATTCCACCAGAAGTTCTTTTTATTATTGAGAATAGTTTTCACTGTTCTAGGTTGTTTGTTATTCCAGATGAATTTGCAAATTGCTCTTTGCAACTCTGTGAAGAATTGAGTTGGAATTTTGATAGGGATTGAAAATTTATTATCAATTTCTCTGATAATATCAATACAAAAATAATAAAATTCTTGCAAAACAAATCCAAGAACACGTCAAAATGATCATCCATCATGATCAAGTAGGCTTCACCCCAGGGATGCAGGGATGTTTCAATATACAGAAATCCATCAACATAATCCACTATATAAACAAACTCAAAAAAAAAAAACCATATGATCATCTCATTAGATGCTGAGAAAGCATTTGACAATATCCAACATCCCTTCACAATAAAAGTCTTGGAAAGATTAGGAATTCAATGACCATATCTAAACATAGTAAAAGCAAACCCATACCGAACATCAAACTAAATGGAGAGAAACTTGAAGCAATCCCACTAAAATCAGGGACTAGAACAGGCTGCCCACTCTCTCCTTACCTATTCAATATTGTTCTTGAAGTCCTAGCCAGAGCAATTAGACAACAAAAGGAGATTAAAAGAACACAAATTGGAAAGGAAGAAGTCAAATCATGACTATTTGCAGAAGATATGATAGTATACTTAAGTGACCCCAACAATTCCACCAGAGAATTCCTAATCCTGATAAGCAATTTCAGCAAAGTAGCTGGATATAAATTTAACTCAAGCAGGTCAGTGGCCTTTCTCTACACAGAGAATAAATAGGCTGATAAAGAAATTAGGGAAACAACACCCTTCACAATAGTCACAAATAATATAAAATACCTTGGAGTGACACCAACTAAACAAGATAAATGTCTGTATGATAAGAACTTCAAGTTTCTTTTTTTTTTAATTTCTTTTTGATTAGATATTTTCATTATTTACATGTAAATTTCTCCTTTCCCAGTTTCCCCTCCAAAAAACAAAGAAACAAACAAAAACAACAAAAACAAACCCCTGTTGCCTCTCCCCTCCCCATGCCTTTATGAAATTCTTAGGTAAATGGATGGATCTGGAAAATATCATCCTGAGTGAGGTAACCTAATCAGAAAAGAACAAACATGGCATGCACTCTCTGATAAGTGGTTATTAGCCCAGAAGTTTGGAATACAGGAAGAACAACCCACAAACCACAAGGAACTCTAGAAGAAGGAAGACCCAAAGGTGGACATTTCATTCCTTCTTAAAAGGGGGAACCAAATACCCATGGAAGGAGTTGCAGAGATTAACTATGGAGCAGAGACTGAAGGAAGGGCAAGCCAGCCTAAATATAGCTATCTCCTGAGAGGCTCCGACAGTACCTGACTAATACAGATGTAGAGGCTCACAGACATCCATTGAACTGAGTACAGGGTCCCCAGTGAAGGAGTTAGAGAAAGGACCAATGGAGCTGAGGGGTTTGCAGCCCCTTAGGATGAACAACAATATGAACTAACTAGTACCCTCAGAGCTCCCAGGGTCTCAACCACCAACCAAGTTTCTTGAAGTAAGAAATTGAAGAAGATCTTAGGAGATGGAAAGATATCCCATGCTCATGGATTGACAGGATTAATATAGTAAAAATGGCCATCTTGCCGAAAGCAATCTACAAATTCAATGTAGTTCAACTTTTAATGTCAAAAAACATTGAATGCCTATACTATGGTGATTATTTTCCCTTTATTCCTTTTTATTCCCCAAACAATTGATGTGAGAGATATTGTTACTAAATATTTTGTAGAGTAACATTGTTCAAAACTAAATTGATAATAAAGTAATTAGTCAATGAGGAACTTATTAAATTAAAATTATTCTATTGTTTAGATTAAATGGGTGGCGTTGCTCTAATTAATACCTTAGCCTCTCATTTTGTATAAACAATTAATACAAAGAAAATACCCTTTTGAGGGTGTACTAATGAGCAATTTGATAGTGCCAATGAGTTTTATTAAAATACTGATAATGGTGTACTTTAACATATCATAACTTTCTAAAGATTCATTAAAGATATATTCATGTTAGTTTGGGGTTTTTATTCAGTTCCTTGAAGCATCTCTATAAAACCCTGACTAATCCCAAGTGTAAGAAAACGTATATTTTAGTAACAATACACATCTCATATAGCACATCAGTTATATACAGTAGATATATTTGAATAAAATGTTGTTGATCATGCCTAAACTCAGTACTGCCAGAAACTCAAAGGCAACCTAGGGTCTACAGTGACCTCCAGGTAGTTTGGAATACAGACTGAAATGCTGGCTCAAAAACGTTAATGAGGAAGACTATTTTTTTTTTCAAATAAAGCATGTAAATTCACACTACTGCATGCTTGAAGCTTAAAGAAAGGAACATATATATATTCTTTCCAGTTTTGATGCCAAGTTTGCTAACATTCTCATTTATATTTTCAAAATATTTTATTTTATTTTTAATAATGTCTCAGCATGTGTGAGAGCTGGTGCCCAAGTGTCCTAGAGAAGGGAGTCAGAGTACCTTCAGCTGCATTTGCATGTCATTGTGAGCTGTTGGTATGAATTCTGGGATGCTAACATGGGTTCTCTACAAAAGCTGTCTACAGTGTTAACTACTGAGCCATCCCTCCTGCTCCTTCGATTGTAGTTTTACATCACTCTAAGTTATCAATATTTTTATTTTTTTAAATATTCACTAAATTTTTCTAGTGAAATCTTGACCTTGTATTCATAAAACATTTTATTATTGTTAGATCAGTCAAATAGCAGATACTAACCCTTGATATCTATTAGTCTAGCATCCAGTATTCTATATTACATCTTGACCTCCAGATAAGTCTTTACCTCATATTTTAAACCTGAATCCCTTCAAGGCTACACAAAAGTAAGTCAGTCTTCAATTACCAATATTCAGTTGTGACTAGATCGATATGACAGAGTTTGACTTTTCAATGTACTTCATCCCATAATTTATCTGGCATATATTCATAAATTGTTCCTCCTATAACCCATAGGAGGCCTGTTAACAGGAAAGTACAACACCCTTTAAATGAATGATTGAAAGCAAGTGTTTCCAACAGTGTCATTTGGGGCAGAATGCCCAAATGCTCTTGTTTGAACAGGCTTTGTCAACTATAATGGATCATTTCCTCAGAATGATATAAGTGTTCTGAATTTCAGGGTAGATTTTCTTAGTATTATCTTTCAGTGTTTATAGACATTTTTGGCATTTATTTTTAAGTGTTCTAGGTACTCAGAAATTCATAATACCTAGAAATGGCAAAGTATATGAAAATTCATGTGCAGAAATAAATGCAAAGATAAGTGTTCTACAATACAGAGATTTAGAAAATAACCCCAGAGTGATTAGCTTTGGTGTTATAATCAGAGAAATTTCATAACTCTTTGATCTTCCAATAAGCATTAATTTGCAAGGAAATTTACATAGTTATGTTGTGAAAATATTCTTTTGATCTTGTTAATGGAATGTGTGGACAAAATTTTGTTTTCTAATTACAACCAGTTAGCTGTAAGTAGTATAAAAGGGAATCACAAAAGAACAATAAGTTACAGTAAGTTATATGAATGATTTATTTCTCTATTACCTACAAGAAGCATAAGAACAATGAGGACTCACAGCGTATCCAAACCACGCTTAAAGACCGGTCACATAACCAGCAAGCAGTACATGACTAACACAAAATGAACTCAACAGTGTTTATGGAGACTGTTTTGTCTCTATTGTTCTGAATGGGGATTTTAAAAAAAATCTTACTGTATATTGCATGTATATTATGACTTGCAGTTAATGTTTTGATGGGATTTGGTTGTATGCAAATATTTTCTGTTCTTTTCCTTTTTGGGGGGAGGGGGAGTTGTTTTATTCTGCTCCAACCACTTCTTGCCTTTTATTTTTCAAACAAAAGAAAGAAAGGATGCATGGAGTTTGAAGGGTAAGAGACAGGCAGATCGGAGAGGAGACGAGGGAGGAGAAACCTTGATCAGAATATATTGTATTGAAAAAACCTTATTTTGAATTTTTTTAAAAAAATGAAGCTTGGAAGCAGTTGAGTGGATGCACTAAGATAAGGTCTAATGAGCGACTAAAATATTTAACTCCATGATCTAAATACTTATCATCATAATCCAAACACGGAGTATGCAATTCGAGCATTATAGAATTATGTTGAGCTAAGAGATGCCTCACTTGAAAAAGCTCTATCTTACAAGCATGGAGACTGGAACTTGATGCCTTCTGCCCACATTAATTAATAAAACAAACAAACGAACAAACAAAAACCAGCCTGAAGTGGTATTGTCCAGCTGCAACTCCAGTGCAGGGATGACAAAAACATATAGACTATTGGCTACCAGCCAAGACTCAGCAGCTAGACCAAGGTCCTGTAAGAGATCTTTCTCAAAAACCAAGAAAAATAGTCATCAAGAAATGAATGCTAAATCTCAATCATTGCCTTCGACAGTCATGCATATACCTTTGTACACACACACACACACACACACACACACACACACACACTCACATGAAAACAGAGAAAGGGAAAATGACATTCTTCTCAATTAATGAACTCTGATTATAAAGGTTTTGGAACAGGGGCAGCTTATCAGGGCTCCTATCAGAATAAAACTAACATCCTTTCTCAGAAGTCATAGTTGCCAAGCTCTCCTCATGTAAGAGTGCAATGTAGTGCGTCCTTCCCCCATTCATCTTGTCTTACAGTCACAGCCACCTTGATACCATGTGTGCCATGGCCCTCTCAGGTATGGAAAGACTGCTTCACACCAGTCCTCTATTCAAGCTTTTAAAATTCATTCTTCTCCCATTTAGTATGAAGATTTTTGAATGTGGGGTGAGTGATGTTATATAAATATCCCATTTAGGAGTGAGCAATCCATGGTCTTTCACTCTTTGTATATTGAGCACTTGTGAACCTCTGTGTTGATTGCCATCTACCACAAAAGCAAGCTTGTTTCATGAAGGCTGAGAGTCACACTAATTAATGAACATATATATATATTATAACTAAGTATATATACATGTTTATAATGACTCTGTTTTTTAATTTTTTAAACTTTCTAGTAATTTAAAACTTATATAGGGATACACATAAATAAGCATTTTCAGAAAAAAGGGGGATTTTATGTTTCTTTTCCAAAGAATTCATCCAGAATTCTTATTTTTCTTTCCCTATTGCATTGACTAAGATGTGAAGTAATTTGTTGAAGTTAAATGGTAACTACAAATAGCGTCGTTTTGATCCTTACAGATCATAATTAAGGATATTATCTTGATAAATTTATTAGATATCCTGTATCTTATTATAAATGTTCTCTCTAGTGTCAATTTCTTTAATATTTTTTCAATACAAGATACTGAATTTTGTTAAATATCTACATCAGAATGTACCAATGTAACTGCTCAGAATTCATATTTTAATTGTCAAGATTATTTTCTTTGCTTTCTCAGTATTGTAATAACCCATCTTTTATAGAAAAAATCACATTTATGGGTATTAAAATATACATGTATAGATAACATTAAACTTATTATTTTATTATATGTAAAATACATACAGCTGAAAATGTGTTGCATTCTTCAGTAGTGCATGTTTATTAAAGATATTGTTTGACCATATTTTGTTTCTCTGAAATTTCTCATATGTTTTGCATCTTAAAGTAATTCTAACATCACAAAATGAGTGTTCTCTCTTATTTGTTTCCATTCATTCTTATTCTATTAATTTCTGTATGGCTGTTATGTTAGCCAGACATGGGGGCATGTCCCTATAATCTCTGAGGCAAAGGCAGGAGAACTTCTGAATTTGAGGCCAGCCTGGTCTATACAGAGAGTTTTGGGAAAGCCAGGGATGTACAGAGAAACCCTACTTCAAATAATTGAATAAATAGTTATATTATTCTTATTATTTTGTTCTTAAATAAATTGAGTATAGGTTACCAATGAAATAATATGAGGATTCTTTGTGGAAATGGTCACACTAAAATTTACATTTTAGATAAATTTTGATTTACAGAAAGCAGCGAAATTAGTAAAGACATTCCATACCCTTTTTTCCCACTAATTGATTTCATTATTTAGTAACAATAGTAAAATATTAAACTTCAAAACTGAGATTTGTACAATTTCTGTATTCAGTTATCCACTATTTTATCATATACATAGATCAATTTAAAACCATTAGGATGATTAAGAAATGAACAATTCTGTTGCCACAAAAATTTCACCCATACTTTCTCATTGTAATTACAGCCACTCATCATCCCTACCCCCTAGTAACCACTAATCTCCCTTCAACATCTATAATTTTGTCATTTCAAAAATGCTATATAAATTGAATTGTACCACACATGACCTTTCAAAATTAGCTTTTATTCTCACTCAGTGCAAGGGCTTGAAATGCATGCAAAGTATTGTATGTATCAGCAGTTTGCTCTGTTTGTCATTGAGGAGTATTGCAGAGAATGGACTCAACCAAGCAAAGGCTTGTCATTTCCCAAGCTACACCCTGGAGTTAATATCCAGGCACATTATACAGAGTAGCATGTATAACAAAGCTGACATCTCAATGAACACAAGGCTTAGATACTGGAATCCAACAATGCTGTGGCTGGGAGAATTGAAGAATAGAACATCTGTCAAGGATTTAAATGACTGATGTGTTCCTGCCTTCAAACTCCTCATGTAGGAAGAAATAAATAATCTCAAGTTACTCCAGAGATCACACACTCAAGAGTGAAGCACCTTTGTTTAGAATGGGGAGATCTTCTCATATTGTCACAGGGGATGTGTGTGAACCCCCCCAAAGACCATCAAGGCATTAGGGTTTCTTTATTCAGGCTGGAGCTTGGGCCACACCACCTTCTCTGATGCAGGAGAACAGGGAGCCCAGATTCAGGTGAGCATTTACAGAGACATTAAGGGAGTATCTAGCCTGGTACACATCTGATTGGGGGCCATTATGGCCTTTAACATTATTGGCTTATGTTGAGAGCCAAACCATAAACTTAACTTCTGTTTTCCTCCTGATTGGTGGTTGTTAGGAAGTTAAGTGTTAGGGGCAGGCTTGTAATCTGGAGGTGTAGATTTGTTGGGGAATAACCTGGAAACTGGTGCTAGATGCGGGTCTTGTTATGGAGGACGGTAGCCTGGAATCTGGTGCTAAGTACTGGCATGTTAGTTAACTTGAGTTCAACCTTAGGAGAGGTTCTCTAACAGGAAGCTTAAACCCAAAAGATTTTTGTCTCTCACTCATACAGGTAAGTAAATATTGTTCTGTAAAAGTAACAAATCTTAATAATAAAGCTAAGTCAGAGCCAGAACAATGGCTGATCTGTACTTTTATTAGAGAGAAAAACTTGCTCTCATACTTTACAAACATTAAATTGATTCCCAAGCAACATAAATGCATATAAGAACAAATCTAAATTTATTTAAAGGAATTCAACAAAGACCATTTCTAGCCTAAAGAATGAATAGGCAAGCTGGGCAGTGGTGGCACATGCTTTTAATCCCAGCACTTGGGAGGCAGAGGTAGGTGGATTTCTGAGTATGAGGCCAGCCAGGTCTAAAAAGTGAGTTCCAGGAGAGCCTGGGCTAAGAGAAACCTTGTCTCAAAGCAAATAAACAAACGAACAAACAAAAATGAACAGGCAAGTGTAACCAACATACAAAGAATCAAGGAAGGAATGCTCACCTGAAACTGGGCTCCCTGTTCTCCTGCATCAGAGAAGGTGGTGTGGCCCAAGCTCCAGCCTGAATAAAGAAACCCTAATGCCTTGATGGTCTTTTGGGGGTTCACACACATCCCCTGTGACAACATGAGAAGATCTCCCCATTCTAAACAAAGGTGCTTCACTCTTGAGTGTGTGATCTCTGGAGTAACTTGAGATTATTTATTTCTTCCTACATGAGGAGTTTGAAGGCAGGAACACATCAGTCATTCAAATCCTTGATTCACAATCAGAAGGGAAAATTATCAGAGGAACAAAAATCACATAAATAAGGTGGAAGGTACAGATTTTTAGTCCAATTTTCATTCAAAAATAAATTTTGTTATGTAAACAACATGAAAAATAGTAAGAAATATTGAAAGAAAAGTATGAGGTGTTTTTGAAGCTGAAATGAAACTTGGAGTGCATTTAAAATATGTACCATAGCAACTCTTAATATCTATCAGTGGATTAATGGGGAAGAAACTTGTATGTGGTATAATCAAGAACAGATCTATCTATAATTACAAAGGATATACTGTCATATGAAAAACATAGTAGACTAGACCAGAATACATCACATAAATCAAGAAATTCAAACAAAGACAGAAGAATACTCCAATATCTATCACATATATGTATATATTTGGATACAAAATATATTAAAGTATCTCATGAAACAGAAAAACTTCTGTAAGACAAAGGATACCATATTTCAGACAAAGAGGAAGCCCATTGAAGGGAAAAATATTTTTACCATCTCCATATCTGTAGGTTTCTAATGTCCAAATTATAGAAAACTCAAGAAATTAGAATCACAAAAACTAAATAATCTCATTTAAAAATGGGGTAGATATCTAAACAGAGAATTCTCATTAGAAGAATCACAAATGACCGAGAAACACTTGAAATGTTCAACGTCCTTGGCCAGTAGGAAAATGAAAATCCAAACTAAAGATTATTAGATATATAGTTTTGTATTTGTTCTCACATATGTAGATATATCTTAGAATGAATACATGTAAATTAACAATGTTTAAAAAATAGTACAGAACAATTAAAATTGGTTTAACCAAAGAACTGGAAAAGGTAGAAGAAACTATCAGATATAGAAAGAATGATACTGTCGGCATTAATGACACCTATAATTCCAGTAAATATAGTGGTTTTACTTCTATGCTTACAAGACAGTGTCCAGCAAGAACCAAACTTCAAATATATAGACGAAGAGATGTCTCTCAAGGACAATAAAAGGCCTCTAGGTAATAGTAATAGAAGTGATATTAAGTAATAGAAGTAATAGAAGCCAGATTAGCTGTATTAACATCAGAAGTAGATTAAAATGTAGATTCTCCTATCACAAAGAATAAAGCTTCACCATGATATAGTAATTGGCTAATAGAAAAGTAATGATTTATAAAAGTGAGCATATGAATTAACAGGCTTCCTCCAACGATAAAATATACTAAAACTGAATGGAAAATAGAGCAATATGGAATCCAAGATGATTTACCACTCTCTCCTGAGTTATTGAACAGTAAATTTTAGACTTACTCAAGACCTATGTGTTATTTAATAACCCTACCAACCAGGTCAGGCTAAATAACATTTATAGAACCATTAATCCTCAGGTAGGCATGCATATTTGAAATAATAAGTAATATTATAAATTTCACATCATGTAACACATCATATGATGTGTTAATGCTCTATAGCTGTAGTGAGTAAAAAGCAAAAATCAATATTCAGAGTATATGTAGAAAATACAGAGAAAGAAAAGATATCTCAGCAGTTGAGATGGCTGGTTGTTCTTCCTCAGGACCTATGTTAGATTCTCAGAACCTGCAGGGTCACTATCAACCACCTGTAACTCCAGTTCCAGGAAATCTGACACCCTCATCATGCCTCTCCTGGAAATGCAGACATACATGCAGGCAGAACATCCATACACATAAAATAAATACATCTTGTAAGAAACAACACAAAACACAGAAATAATTAGAAGGTAAGAAATATGCCCACAAATAGTTCAAGAAAATTCTAAACTATGTTGACATGGAAATAGAAAATATAATAATTTGTAAATATATACAGTAGTTCCTGGTAAAAATAAGGACCATTAATTCTTGAGGAAAAATCATAGCAATTGGTATCTATATGTATATTTTAAAAGGAGGTAAAATTGAATTATTTTTTCCATTTCCATGAGAACATTAAAAAGAAAAGAAAATGATACCAAATACAAATAGAAGGGAAACATGCCCAAAACTGGAGCAGAAATTAGTGAGATAGAGAAAATCAATAGAGAAAAATCAATGAAGTCAAAACTACCTGCTTGCAAAGCTTATCAAAATTAATAAGCTTCAAAGCAACCTTAAAAAACTTTGAAATTATGTTCTCATTTCTGAAGCCTAAAGGTAGTTAAATGACTGGAGGTCATGTATAAGGTCATACTATTTTAGAGAAATGAGCAAGATACCTTAATAGGCCTCATTTTACTTTCAGCACATCAAACTTTTAAAAGTAGTTTTTTTAAAAAAATCCTGTAATAAATAGATTCCTACCATTACCCAACAAATGGCTATAGGAATTGATGATTTTAAACATTTTAAGAGGGTGAGGCCAACTGGGAGTGCTTTTCTTGTCACTGTGACCAAATTATTTGCCCAAAGCAACTCAAGGAGAGAGATTTATCTTGGTTCACAGTTTCAGTATATACCATCCATTGTGACAGGACCTTCTGTTACACCTTGTTCATATCTTAGCAGATGATAAAAGAGATCCAAGACTAGATCTAGAAGAGGATATGAATTTCACAGTGCAAACCCAGGAAATCCACTCCTAGGATCTAGGTCATAGTGTAAAAATGTTAATATCCCTAGGAGCCCTGATCTTTTCTAAAGGGAAACAGAGGAGGAAGAGGAGGAGGAGAACAAGAAGAAGAAGGAGGAGGAAAGGAGAAGGAGGAGTGGATATAGGGGAGGGGAGGGTCTTTTGAAGAGAGGGGGAAGGGAAAGTGCTGTTCAGATATATTGTATGAAAGAACAAAGTAAATAAATAAGTGAGTAAAAAAAAAAGAAAAACAGCCTTTGAAAACGTCACCACAAGCCAGACAGCAACTGTTGAAACCTTTGGTGGACATATTCCATGCTCCCATAGTATATGCAAGTTTATCCAAACCACTGTTAGCAGAAATATTATGCTCCATAGGCACTAAAAGCTGATAGTGTTTCTGAAAGAAAACTAAAACAGACAATTAAGGCCTCCCCAAAGGTAGAAGTGGTGTTTTAATCCTCAGAACACTGTTAGGTTCTTGAAGATTAATGCAGTATATTTTGATCACCTTTGAGAAAACCGGTGCTCCAAATGATGAACAAATGTGCCATTTATTTGATTTTGCACAGTGTCTTGTGGGACACTAAATTTTGTATCATGTATTGTTTTGTACATGTTTTAGATAAAAAGGAGATAAATAATATCTCACTGTCCCAGGAAAAAAGAGGAGGGGAGAAGGGGAAAGAGTGCAAAATTCAGCAAAGCAGCAGTGACTCAGTTATCTTCAACAAAAGGTTGAAGTGCATTCTGGGTGACACTTTTTTTCAGATTTGCATTTGAGGCTGTGGAAGGGGACTAGGAGTTTGTTTCCATAAACGGATGTTTCAAGAGATGTATTGTGGAATGAATCGCTGCTTAAAATCTAACCCCTGTACTGTATTTCACTTGTAGCAATGTATCATCAAAGCTAAGGAGACAGGGCATAGAAATGAGAAAAAGAAAAACTGAGATTATTTATAGCAATTGAACGTGTTAGCTTTATGTACTTCGAATCCAATTATAGCTAATAGCTTGTCTTGGTTTGACTAATCCATTCGTATGTTACTTGTAAGAGTACCCATCCACACAAAGAATGATTGTTTTTGGTTGGTGGTTGAGACCCTGGGAGCTCTGAGGGTACTAGTTAGTTCATATTGTTGTTCGTCCTAAGAGGCTGCAAACCCCTCAGCTCCATTGGTGCTTTCTCTAACTCCTTCACTGGGGACCCTGTACTCAGTTCGATGGATGGCTGTGAGCCTCTACATCTGTGTTAGTCAGGTACTGTCAGAGCCTCTCAGGAGATAGCTATATTTAGGCTGGCTTGCCCTTCCATCAGTCCCTGCTCCATAGTAAATCTCTGCAACTCCTTCCGTGGGTACTTGATTCCCCCTTTTAAGAAGGAATGAAATGTCCACCTTTTGGTCTTCAACCACCAACCAAAGACTGCACATGAAGGGGTCTGATTGTTCTGGCAGCATGTGTATAGTAGAGGATTGCAAATTCAATCATCAATAGGAGGAGAGGACCTCGGCCCTGTGAAGGTTCTGTGCCCCAGTGTAGGGGAATGCCATGGCCAGAAAGTGGGAGAGGGCGGGGTGGCAGGCATGGGGAAGTGGGAGGCAACAGGGGTTTGTTTTTGTTGTTTTTGTTTGTTTCTTTATTTTTTTGGAGGGGAAACAGGGAATGGAGAAATTTACATGTAAATAAAGAAAATATCTAAAAGAAAAAAAAAGAATGATTGTTTTAAATATTCTACTGATAATTTAAAGGTTCTACAGAATTATATTTTTAAAAAATCATACTGTAAATTTTTCATGATAAAATCTATTTAGGAACTTTTTTCTGTGTTCTGTGTTCTCTTACATCATACAGTACTTTGAAATACTAATGTAGATATGAATTAAACTTTCATTGATGGTTGCAATAGAAGACAAAAGTCTGATTTAATAAGAATAATCCTCCTTATTGTAGTGCCAGGGAAGTGTTAGTGATTCCCTGCTGCAGGCCAGCAGATCTGGGCCTCCCTCAACCTGCAGGAAAAACGGGGTCCTAGTCAGGTAGACAAGGCATAGGCGAAGAATGACAAACAGAGCCAACACAAGGGTGTGTTGAATCTGGATGTATTTGTATAAGGTGAAATTCAGGCTTAAATACCATACAACAAGCAGGGCAGATGACAAGAGTCATGTAGGCAGGTGGGGGTTACAGCAGGGGATGCAAGACTGAGGTCAGGTAGGCAAGTGACCTCCACACCAAAGTCAGCAGGGTCTGGTAGCTAGGTGTGAAGCAGGAGGAAGAGGAGTGGAGCCCTCCCTGTTGAGGCATTTTGATATTCCTATGCTATTTCTATGGTCCTGCTGGAGGCAATGACTAGGAGGTTTTAATCAAACACTTCTAGCTAATGTCCTTGGGTGGAAGCCCTTCATTACTCTCTAGTATGTAAAACATTTCTAACTATTATGAACTGTCTATTGCCCTAAGGAATGTTCTTGACCTCTGTTGCTAGCTGTGGCAAGGCAAATTCCTTGAGAGAAATTCCAAGCTTTGGACAGCTTGGTGTTAAACTAGGATAGGTTGGTAACATTGTGTTGGCCAGGAAACAATGTCCAATCTTAGCCATTTACAAATCATTTCTTGGGGTACTTTTATGCCTAATTATGAGGGCATGTTGATGATTGGAAAGACTGATCCGGAACACGTCTGAGTTAGGAGATACCAGCGACTGTCTGAATATCCAGGAGGCACAGAACTCCTTTTGGATCCTTATTGGCTCTTATTCTTAATCAGGATTTTATCCCCGATATTTTGTATGTGACTGGAGTAGACAAGTGTGCGTGGCATTTCCCCCTTTTTTATTATTTTTTAAAGGGAGTTCCAGAAGGTCTCTCCTCATTGTGGCTAGGGATCTCAGAAGAGTTCTAAAGATTAATGGAAGCACAATAATTACTATTTAAAAATGCCAACAACAACAGCCAGCAATACTACATAATGAACCCAGTCTCCAGATTCAACACACCCTTGTGTCGGCTCTGTTTGTCATTCTTTGCCTATGCCTTGTCTACTTGACTAGGACCCCATTTCTCCTGCAGGTTGAGGGAGGCCCAGATCGGCAGGCCTGCAGCAATTCCCACTCCAATCCCCCCTCCCCCGGAAAAAAAAAAAAGAAACCGAAAGGAGCCGATCTGATGCAACTCACACCAGGATCTTTATTCTATTTTGGCTAGCTGGGGCCCTACAACATACCTTTGTCATGCTGGATGGTTTTGGTGGTGAAGGAGCTTTGATTGTCTTTCAGCAGAGGTAAGTGTGCAAGCATCTAACTGGAAAGCTACTAAGGCCTTTAACATAATTTGCTGGTGCTGGGAGTGATATCATAAACTTAATTTCTGCTCCCGTCTGCATATTTTGTATGTGACTAAAATAGTCACATTAGTCATTAGGCAGAAGGTGATCTTGTAATCTGGGGGTACAGGTTTGGTGAGAGAATAACCTGGAGTTGTTGGTCTTGTTCATGGTGTAACCTGGAGTCATTGGTCTTGTTGAGTGTTAGGAATTAACCTAAAGACTGGAGCTAGGCTGACGTTTTGAGTATGCATGTGTGTGTGTGTGTGTGTGTGTGTGTGTGTGTGGTGTGTGCCTGCAGGATCCAGTAGAGGGCACAGGATTTCCTGGAGCTGGAATTGCAGTAGATGTGAGTCCTTTATAAGGATGCTGAGAAAAGAGCTCAGGTCTTCTGCTAGAGTAGTATGACCTCCTAACTGCTGAGACACCTCTACATTCCCAACATTCTTCCTTGATTAAACTCTGAATGTTAGCCTAATGAATTCAATGAGAAGAATTCCATCCATGTTGGGTTGACCTCTGTATCTTGGTTGCTGGAGTTAGTACTGCAGTAATGTTAGGAGTGCAGTTTTCTTTGTAACATCCACATTTCAATTAACTTAGAGGCTATTCTTTAATAATCAAAAGTGCCATTCCTCCATGATATAATTAGTCTAGTTTTAATTTCTAAAGAATCTTCTATTTTCAAAAGTCACTATCATTTTTGCATCCTTATTAATATTGTAAAGGATCACCAGGGTCTCTGGGTTCTCAAACACATGCCCCCTCCTACTCGCAGTAAAGATGGAGAGAGAAGTACTATCTTGAGTTAATCTCAGTTGCTGTGATAAAATACTACTACCAAAAGCAACTCTGGGAAGAGAAGTGCTTTTTCACCTTATATTTCTAGGTCATAGTCCATTAAACAAGAACACAAGCAGGAACTTGAGCAGAAAGTGTGGAGGAACACTGTTTTACTGGCTTAAACTTTGCTGGATTTCTTAGGCACCTCAGACTCATTTGCCTAGGGATGGTGGCACCCACAGCGGGATTGCATTCTCTCTTATCAATTATCCATCATGACACTCGTTCACAGACATGGCTACAGTTGAACCTGGTGGAGGAAAATATTCAGTTGAGGTTCCCAAGAGTCTCTAAACAGCTTCAACAAGAACTACACCAAAAAATGCAACCAGGAAATGTGAATATAGATAGATACAGATATAACTATTAATATGTATATAAATATAGATAAATATAACCACTCTAGTATCATAAGGTCATTTTGTTTTGTGTTAGATGTAAAACCATAAAACTAATGGGCATACCATAAGGAGAACGCTTCATTATTCAGGTCTAAGCACTGAATTATTCCTCAGATGTGACACCAAAAAAAAAAAAAAAAAAAAAAAAAAAAAAAAAATCAACATTCAACTGCAAAGGTTTGCTAACAAAGGAAGCTATCAACCGAGTGGTAACACAGTGTGCACAATGGATAAAGTCATTTTCCATCCATAATCGAGAGTGGTAAATATTTAAACCTGTAAAGATCTTCTAGATCTCAAAGGCAAAGTAAGAACCTGATTACAAAATTATCAGAGAACTTGAAGACCCACTTCTCCAAAAAGGACAAGGAAATGGCCAAGAAGTATATGAGAGTATTCTCATCATCACAAAATGGAAAAGGACAACTTTTAACTCCCTCCTCATTGAAATCAGCTTCTGATTATTTATTGGTAGCTAATAAGTTTATATTATCTACACAAAGTCTTTTAGTTTTCCCTTTAAATAATAAGCATAAATTAATTATGTAAAATAAAATAATTATAAAATTCATTTATGTGTAAAAGTAAAATGATATAGTAGGGCTAAAGCATATCACCATGAAAAATCATATATAGAAAATATATTTCTGAAATACAATATTTCTTCTTAAATATTTCTGAGTAATAAAATGAATACATAAAGTTTATAATAATAAAGTATATCCTGGCTAGAATTTTTGCTATGTTGATATAACATACAGACACACAGGAAGAGAAAGGCTCAATTAAGGCATTGTCTGAGAACAGATTGGCTTCCAGCCAAATCTGTGGGGAAATTGTCTTAATTGTTGATTGATATGAGAGAGCCCGCGCAACTGGGTGGTATCACCTACGGACAGTTTAAATGTTGGAAATTTTGCCAAATGAATTAGACAGCAATGCTGAAAATTGAAAACAATACTTTACCCTGACCAACTAGCCAAACAATGATCATCTCTCCTCCTCTGATTTTTTATGAAATGTGAAATATTTTAGAATATTTAGATATGAAGACTTAATAATATTCAATGTGGAGATATTTAACTTCCTTCCATATTTCAATCAAAAAAAAAGCTAAAGAAGTAAAGATCAAACTCACTCTGAGTTTAAAATGGCCTATAAATTATTCTGTGATATGATCACTTATTAAGTTCAGACTAACTTGAATCAGTTTGTCTCACTGAACATACAGTTCTGATCAAAGGCACTGGCCTATATCCAAATGAGCCAAACGATCTTGCTTGGGTTTTAGGTTTGCTGAAGGAACAGAGTATTTCAGGAATTCAAGATGCAGAATCATTTTAACATTGATAAACTCAGATAACCACATTTTTTTTTATTTATTTTGGAAGCAACTGTATTTTCTCATAGAAACTAAGTCTGAGAAGCAGAATATGTGAGTTGAGTTACGATATAGAAGTTAGTTTTAGTTTAAGGGCACATACTCAAGAATCAAGTCCACAGAAGAAACATTAGAGAAGTGATTGTTAATTGTGTGTTACTAGAGACTAAATAGCACACTAGGGATGTTGATCGACACAGCAAACAGCGTGATCTGGAGTGCAGGACCTGGAAGACAGGAAAGTGTTCACTGAAGTCTGGTAGGTACCTTGTCTGTATGCACACTCACCTCACCTCCCAGGGTCTTCAAGACTTTTCCATTTGTCTGTGGTTGCAGGACCAAAATAGTCAGGGATTTCCTGTTAACTCATCCTATGTAACCTCAAATTCTTAACTTTGAAAGTTTAGCTGGAATACTGTTGCCATATCCAGAAGAAATGAGTAAGATTATGGCAACATCACATCATTTACAGATTTGACACTTCTTTTTATCATCCCAGATATGGAGATCAAATCACCTACTACTGTAATACATTGTACAAATCATAGTATATTATGCATAATTTTTATGCATAATTATTACTGTTTTCAGTATTCACCATTGGTGAATATGATTATCATTCAAGCACTCTGAGTTGTTTCTTTAAATATATAATTTCTTATTATGTAAGGAGTATTATACATACATACATACATACATACATACATACATACAAACATTCCTGAACATCATGTTTGTGGGAAATTGTGTTTGTTAGTTTGGACCCACTGCAGCCTAGTAATTGCTTTGAATCATTTGTATTCTAACATGTATTTATGCCAGGGTTTTGATGTACAGTCCATTGTAGCTATTGTTTTAGTAAAAGACCACTGTTCCAAGTGATCCTTCACTTATTCTAAATGTGGATTTACTACAATCCTAACTAACTCACAATGAAAATAGGCATGAGACTCTTGTGTTTTCGTCTTCTGCATTCAATGGTAAAAACTGGCTCTACACTACTTACAATATTTAAACAAGTACATAGAATTCTCTAAATTTGCATTTTGTAATCATACTGTGGCTCTGGACTTTAGTATAGCTGGCATTTTTGGAAGAAAAAGAACAGAGTTTAAAAGAAAACTATGTCAGGATTTTGGACTTATTTTTACTTTTATTTGTCACCTCCTGACTTGAAAATGTCTACTAAGATGCACGTGACATCAGGTAAATGATCCCTAAATACACTGAGATCACCCTCCGTCATGGTCCCAAAGCAGTATATTGCAGAACTAAGAAAAGATCTGAAGTCTATGAGAGCTGTATACCAGCTTAGATGCTTAACCAGGAACTATGTCTTTCTTATTTGAATTTAGAACATGGAAGAGGCATCAAGGTGGACTCAAAGTGTTTTTGGATTAGTTTTCCTTCTGTTTTCTTCACTTTAAAAGCTTTATTGAGCATGTGTTTTCCCTGTGGTTCAAAATTAGCACAGAAAGAAAAAAATGCTTAATTCAGAAAAATAATAAAATGTATAATGTGAGCTAATGTGTTAATATTATAAAATATCCATGTGTGTGTGTGTGTGTGTGTATGTGTGTGTGCGTGTGTGTGTGTGTGTGTGTGTGTGTGTGTGTGTGTGTGTGTGTGAAATCTTCATTGCAAAAGAGAAAAGGCTTCTCTATCTGGATGAAGTATTTGTTATTCAACATTTTTTTTCTTCCATTTCTTACTTTTCTCTTGCCCCTTTGGTGTCTGGAGAAGTGAAATATGTCAGAACTTCAGCAATAAAATTTTATTTTTTATAAAGAATAAACATAAGTTTCAACTTTGTAAGCAGAAGAGCTACATACACCATCAGGACAGTTAGGCTCTTTGGACATGAACAGATTCCAGTAAGCATATGCTCCACTCAACAGAACTATCCAGGAAGTCTGCTTTTGCAGCTAAAATGGGCTTGCCATTTAGAGCAGGTGGACTCTGCTATTGTTTTTAGACTCCTTTCCTTCAGCAACTTTCAGGGATAAGAAATTAGGTGTGGCCAATCACCTTTTGAAGACAGTTTTTTTCAGTTACTTTTCAAAGACCCTCAATTATAATCCAGCCATATGACCAGACACCACTTCACTAACTCCAAGTCTTTAATGTCCCTCATAGACTTGCAATGTCATTACCTCATTATAAGGACCTGGAATCCTCCACAATGACTTCCATTCATTTATTCTTGCAGGTCTCTCTGCTCCTTTTCTGCATCGCCTTCAAATCTAAATATCTGTAGTCATTACCAGAAATTTAAGTCCCAAAACCCTGGTGCTAGTCATGCTGGTAATCTTGCTCCAACCCATTTTAAAACACATTTATTATTTATACTATTGTATGTAAGTAAAGTGTGTGTGTGTGTGTGTGTGTGTGTGTGTGTGCACAATATCAAGTCTTATGTATGAGGAAATGATTTGAGGTGAAAACTTTTTTAAAAGGCAGAAAAGCAATCCACCTTTATTGTCTGTTCAAAATTTAATCTCCACATGTAGTGTGCTCTCTGGATCTTCAAACAAATCCTGTAGAGTTTAGAAGTGCCAGTATTCAGAGTACTTAAGAGTCTGTATATGATAAGACTTGAGGAAAGTAGATATTTGTACAGAAATTATTTCTTTGTAAAGGACAAGGAATTTACATTCTGGACTAGGAATTTGAATTCTGGTGAGACAGATCTTGTGCTCTTGGGGTCATGGATTAGGGAGACATGAGGAATGCTTGAAGACTGGAGCTGAATGAACAAGCCTGTGAGCTACAGTTGGAAGAGCATGATGCCAGGATGTCTGTGATGGAAAAGAAAATGTCACATTGCTTCCAGAAAATTCTAGAAAATATTAACAGAGATTTTCATAGATAAGAAAAGCAAAGCAGTAACAAGATTAAGCACAGCACTTGTATATTGGACTAGTTAAAATGTCATACAAGCAATTAGAGATGAGGAAAAATACATGTATTTACTTGAGAAATTGGGAAGTATCTATAACAGGAATTAAGAACCACCTTAAAAATGTAGGATAGGATCAGTTCTCAGTAGCATTACTTACCCTTTTTCAATGACTGAAACTTCCATTCCAAATATTATTGATGATTTTTCCAGTAAAATAAGGCAAGGAACCCCCCCCCCCCAGCTTCTAGGGACTAAACCACCAACCAAAGAGTACACATGGAGCTACCCATGGCTCTAGCTACATATGTAACAGAGAATGGCCTTGTTGGGCATCAATGGGAGGAGAGGCCCTTGGTCCTGTGAGGCTCGATACCCCAGTGTAGGGAAAAGCCAGGTCGGGAAGGTGGGAGTGGGTGGTTGGGTGGTGGAGCATCCTCATAGAAGCAGAGGAAGGGAGGATGGACTAGGAGTTTTCCAGAGGGGAAACTGGGAAAGGGGATAACATTTGTAATGTAAATAAAGAAATTATTCAATAAAAGAAAAGGAAAAATATATTTTATAAAGAGTGTTATAATGAGTGTTAAATATAAAGTGAGCAATTTAAAAAAAAATAAGGCAAGAAAATGAAACAAAATGTGTAATTCATATGGACAAGAGCCCCATATTTCTGAAGACTGGGACTCATTTACTTACTAGAGAACCCGAATGACTTTACAGATAGTTACTGGTATATAGAAAGAAACTGTATGTGACATTTTTAAAAAGCAGAAGGGTTTATATTTCACAACATAAAGACATAATAAAATGCAGTTCTCAAGAATGTGTTATCTTTGCACAAAAATGGGCATGTAAGACAGAGAGACTACCAGGTTCCAAATTGGGTCATATAACTAGTGAAATTATCTTCTCAATGCTGACAAAACAATAATAATATAACAGAATAAAATCACATATAAAATAAAGGCTTTTATAAAGTATCTCACTCAGCATCACAAGGGAAGGAAACAATATATTCACTGAAGACATGAAATAAAGTAAACAGATTGGAAGAAAGAAGGTATCTATCTCCTAAACCAGGTCCTTGCTGTGATTCTGTGAAAAAAAAAACCCAAGATTAGGTAATTCATACTGTACTTTATGTCTCTCAATTGGATCCTCAGCTTTGGAGCTCCACATACTGGCACATTGTGTTTTGTTTGCCCGTGCCAGAAGCTAGCATGGCAGGTTTGTCAAGTGCTACATGAAGCATCATTTATAAGAACCTCCAATTCGTTTCATTTGGAAGGATTTATCTTTACGTCAGTCCCCCCTAACAGCCTGCGATGATTAATAATAGCTCATTGCTAGCTCCACATGATCTAGGTCACCTAGGAGACAAGTCTCTGGGCACACCTGTAAAGAATTATTCATATTAGGTTAAGTGAGTTGAGAAGACCCACTTTAGTAATGAATCACAGGCAGTTGCCGTGTATGCCTTTAATCCCAGCACGAAGGAGGCAGAGGCTTGCAGATTTCAGTGAGTTCCAGGCCAGCATGGTCTACAGAGCTAGTTTCATGACATTCAGAGTTACATGAAGAAATTCTATCTATAAATGATGATGGTGGTGATGGTAGTAGTGGTAGTGGTGGTGGTGGTTGTGATGCTGATGATGGTGATGGTTATGGTAATGGTAATTAATGGCACCACAATGGGCTAGATTCTTTGTAGAATAAGAAAGAGAAAGCCCTTTGAGCATGATCTCTCACCTTCCTCTGCTTTCTGTGAATGTAGAGTGACCAGCCCCCTTGGGCTCCTGATTTCATGACTTCCCCATGAACAACATGGGCTGTGAACCCTGGACACATGGACAAAATAAGTCTTTAACTCCTCCTATCTTATTCATTAGTATATTTTGTCACAGCAAAGAGAAAGTGACCAATACATATGTCCAGTTCTTGATATTAACACTGATAATGCCCGAGGTTTGAAGAGTACACAGTGAAGACATGCTGCCCTCAAAAAATGTAGTATATATTGTATAATTATTTCATTATACAAAATTCTGAAATTTCAAATTTTCTATTGTCCCAAAAACATATTCATTATTCAGACTGGATGGTGCAGAAGAGATAAATGGTACAGGATGCAAGAATATAGGACAATGCAAATATTTATTGTCTCAATGATAGCATTTTATCTGTGCATAGTTATAGCAAAACACAAACCAACCCTTCACTTACTATTTATGAGCAGTTTAATATGAATTAATTAAGTCTCCATAATGTTATAAGCCATTAGATAAGGCAATTGTTTTGCTGATATATACATTCATCCATTTCTTTCCTAGTTATATTTTGGCAAAATAATAATAGCAATGTATCAAGTTTTAAATGGGAAGGGTACATTATTTCAGAAGCAGTTATTGAAGATATGATTAAACATTTTGAGATAGGAAGATCATCCACAATTTCCTTTGTGATAGAGGAAAATCTGACACAGCCACACCAGGCTGATCCAGTGTGGACAGAAAGGCAGAGTTGAGTAATGAAGTGAAATCCCAGGCATGCAGGTAGACACAAGAAACTGGAAAAAACAACGAATGCTTCTTCTAATCAAAGCCAGATAGTATGCACCTCTCATGACACCTAGTTTAGACAAACAGTGCTGATTTTTAGACTTGTATATCCAGAAATATCAGAGGGGTTTTGTTGTTGTTAATTTAAGACATCCATGCTATGTGGTAACTTATCACAGGAGCTCCAGGACTTTCATATGCTCCCTAGAAGTTAATGGCTTCCTTGTTGTTTGCTTCTGTTGTTTGTTTTCTGTATTATAATCTGCTGCCAATGTCTTTTGTTCTGAATTAATACAGAAATCCCTTTGCCAACTTGATTTGCCTTTTCTCCTAGAAAATTTAGTTTCCACAGTTAAACAAATTCTCTCTGAACAGCCACCCTGCCCTAGCACACACATAGATTTCCTAGCCCAGTTAATACAAAAATCCTTCCACACAACTGCTAGAAGCAGTATTCTTCTTAGAGTCCTATATCCTCTACTTCTTAATCACTGACAAGTTTCCACCATGACCATGAGTTGGGGTCATGTCACCGTTACACTTCAAGGAGGTTATTGTCCCTATTTTGTATGTTTGCTGGTCCCAAGTAACCTGAGAGGGACTCTTGTGGAACATAAACAAACTCCAGCTGCTCATCTGTGTAATAGCATGAAATGTTTCCCCATTTTAGATAGCTTGTTCAAAACGCTCTTTATGTAGACTATTTAAGCTGGGTCACCCATAACTGCTCTCAGCTCCTCTCAGTACTTACTTCCTCAGAAACTAGCCTGGCCAGTATTGATGGCATAAATCATCTCTACTACCCTGTTTGAGGGCTTTAGTTTCAACTCTCCTGCTTTCCTTTTCCCCAGAGGGTATCTCAGTCTCACTAAATTTCATATTTCCCAATCAATCTCTCTAGAACATTTAGCAAAACAAACACCATACCATTACAACATCAAATATTTTTATTTTAAATTATCCTTTTCCAGAGCACCAATAAGGTTTATATATATATACATATATATATATATATATATACACATATATAAATAAATCTGGCACATTATTTTTATCATTTGTGGTCTCATTCTTGCAGAAACATAAGGTCCTCAGTGTAGATAATTTCCAAGAATATATTCCAGGTGTTGAGAATAAGACCTGCCTCAGGCACCCAACAAATATTTATTTGTTTAGTATTTATTAAATAAAGAATTTTTAGTGACTATTATTATTATTATCCAGGGTAATCCAAGTTCTCTGTTTAATGGAATGCTGGTGTCTGTATACCTGCATAAATTAGGCAATATGACAAATATATGCCATTGAACTATTTTCTTCATCCATTATTTTTTCCAAATTTTCAATTATTTTGATCTCTTGATTGAGCTGGTCGTTTTTAATACAGTTTCATACTTCGCAAGGCACTGACTGCCATTGGTAGGGACAGCCCTTAAAAATGTATGTGCATGGAAAAACAATCACTGAAAATTCCTTCTACAATTCCAAGCCCAGTTTTCTCTAAACTCTCCTAAAGTATGAATTGTTAATTGGCTGAACTTCCAAAATTCTTCATTCCCTGAAAGAATAATGTAAGAAATGAAGAAACAGGGCCGGGCGGTGGTGGCGCACGCCTTTAATCCCAGCACTTGGGAGGCAGAGGCAGGTGGATTCCTAAGTTTGAGTCCAGCGTGGTCTACAGAGTGAGTTCCAGGACAGCCAGGGCTATACAGAGAAACCTTGTCTTGAAAAACAAACAAACAAACAAAAGAAATGAAGAGAAAAATCAATGGACCATTTACTTATAGGACCACACAGTAAAATTCCAAGGCTATGAGCAGGGCATACAGGGTAAGGGAATCACAAAAATAAAGCGATTGCCTTTAAAAGTTTTTTCTAAATGTATATGCAATCAATATAACTCTAAAACTATTATATACATATGAATTTAGATAAAAAATTGACAAAATTGAAAGCATTGTTTTTTTATGAGCATTCCTATGTCATTTTTAAATGAAATCATTAAAATACTTTTTAAGTAAAGGAACTGGGAAGGCATTACACATAATGGCTCTATAGCACAGATTGCTCTACCAGAGACTCCAGGACATCTGTTTCTTCAAAAACTTGCAGTACAAACATAAGCCATGTTTGCCTTTCTCTCTGTATTGCATATTGCCTATATGGAGTTACCAATAAAACTGATGTTCAATAAATATTTATTAAGTATTGTGAAGACAAAGTTAGTTACCATGCTTGAAATTTTTCTTAACCTTGAGGATAGTTCTCATGGATTTTTAAAGAAATGTTTTTTTCCCAATAGTTACTGTGGGGAGCCGCAGCTGCCACCCTATATATATATATATTGAACACCTGGTCTCCAGCCAGAGCAGAGAGCATTGAAATAAACAAGCCTTAGTTGGAAAAGCTGTGTGCCACTAGTTTATGATGCAAGCTGGCATGATTTCTCATAGCCTATTATACTTTGCCACATAGCTGATGCTGATTGGGACCAGGGAAAGTATTTAACCCACAAGGGCTGGGGGCTGGATATAGATAATTAGGGGTAAGTATGTAAGGATAGTGAGTAAGTATGTATAGATAGGAGTAAGTATGTAGATGTAGAAATAAGATGTATGTAAGAATAGAGAGTAAGTAAGATGTAATAGATATAGATAGATATAGATAGAATTAGGGCTGGTGATGGGTTATGTAAGATTTAGGAGTAAGTATTTAGAATGGGGACTGGAGTTGGAGAATAGTAAGTATGTAGTATAGTAAGTAAGATAGAAATAATATTGAGTAAGTATGTAGAGATAGTAAGTATGTAGAATTGGGGCTGGTAATGGGATAGGAGAGAAGATGTAGATATAGAAGTAAGATGTAAGGATAGATATAAGATATAGAATTAGGAATAAGTATGTAACTAATAAGATGTAACTAATAAGATGTAAGTAGTAATTAGTAAGATGTAAGAAGAAGATATAGAAGAATATAAAAGAAGCTAGCTCGAAAGAAGAAGTAAAAATGAAGGTTCCTGATTAAACTGCATGGAGAAGGGTTTGGTGTTTGCCTCCTTACTTCTAACTGGACGGGTAAGGCAGCCGACAAGTTAACTTTAATAATGGGTATTACTTAAAGGCTGTTTATCTTAGCTAAATTCATTCAAAATTCTGAGCTGTCAGAATTAAATATAATTTCAAGGCTCTGCTCAGTATAATCAGAGAAAAATAACATAAATGAAATGATTGTTTTCAAAATTATTCTCCATAATCCATATGTACATGAATTAACCACATTAATACTTCACCCATTCCTTTGCCAAAATTATGATTCTCTTTTACTAAACCTATAAAGACAATTATCTATCCATTGATATTAATGATTTTCAAAGACTGCTCAGCCTCTATTGAGTAAAATACAGCTTCACTATTCAATGTTTTCATAAATTTTGTAACAAACAGCCTCAACACTACTCATCAGTTTAAGGTATATCCCTCCTCCCAATGGGATTGTTGTAATATTGCAAATGGAGTTTAGTGTACTAAGTTGAAGTGTACCCACCCAAACTCTATGTATTGGAATTTTCAAACACCACTGAAGGCAAGTACAACACAATTTATACCAAAACAAACTCGCAGTTATGAAGTAGGAATGAAGATAACTTTATTTTTGGTGGTCACTAAAACAAGAAATGTTACTAAAGGATTGTAGCATTAGGAAGGTTGAGACCCACTAAGAACTTCTGCCTTAATCAAATGTAGCTATTATTCCCCCAAAATACTAAAAGGAAATAAAGATACGTACAAGAAAGGCAGCTATGTGAAAAAAGAAGCATTTGGCGTGAATCCCCATAAGGTAGGAAAGGGAGGCTTGTATACAGCCATCAGTAAGCAGCTAGGAAGAGGTAGAAAGAGCTCTTTGCCTGAGTGCTAACATGGCTCTGCAAACATTCAAGTTTGGGCTTGACACCTCCAGAACCAAGCAAGAAAAAACAATCTGTATATTTTAGTCACCAGTTGGTATTGCTTTTCTGTAATTACGTTGTCTTATCCAGGACTCTATCATTTATAATCATGCACTGACAAGTGAATTAAGATATAGCATATCCTTAAAATAATAAATACCTGGTTATTAAAAATATCAATGGACTTTTGCCACCTTACCAATTATGCAGGAGTTCTTTATACAAAAATAATGTTTTTATTTTTAACCTTGAACCATGCTAACTTTTCTTTGTGCAACATAACATAAATTTTATGCATTTATAGGTATGTTACAAATGGTGATCCAAAAAGGCCATTTCTTTAAGATGTGTTAGGGTGACATAGTATAACTTTGAGGTAAGGGCCATTAGAAGACATAAAGAGAGAACAGAGAAGGAGAAACTGATACAATTATATTGTAATCAGAGTTGTTACCAAAAATTTATAGGCACTAGAACCTGGAAATATATAAATGATTAAAGTTGATATTCTGTACCTTTAGATTACTTTGTTAGACACTTCATATGTTTGCCCTGGGTGGACATTCCTTCTGTGTTGATAATATTAATAAATGTCAGACACAGAAACTGTGTCTATAAATCACCTTTCTCCTATCAGAGTTATGTCTACACTATACTTATCTATCTCAACCTACGAATTTTAGAATTTTGCTTTTGTTGTTGACAGTACATGCATAAATGGCTTTCATATGCCCCTTTCTTGCAAGGGCAATTGTGAAGAGATACCATCCTTGTTCAAAGGCCACAAAGGCAGTCAGGCTTCCCTTTCCCATGTGTGTTTTTGCTTAAAAAAAATGCACACATGTTGTAGCTAGTTGTGTTCACTATTTAAGATACCATAAAGACTTTGAATGTACTACTGAAAGTAAAGAGATAAGGTATTGTATATTACAATGCTATATTTTAAAGGATATTATAGTACTGTTCCTACAGGATTGCATTTATAGAACTTTGTAAAATGTGTGATCAAACTTGTCACAACTAAATAATTCTTTTTTACCAGAATCAGCACCTGAGTTAAGTCTTCTAGAACAGTTATTATCTTTAAGCATGTAGACTCAAACTCCATAATTTATTCATTGGCAACAATAAAAATGTACCATTTAATTATTACGAAGTGACCTTTTCCAAGTAAAATTTTTACAGTTTTGAGAAAAATATAGTCTTGTAAATTTTGTATCTAAAGAGCATTCTTAAATAGTGTATGTAAACTTACCTCAACATCATAGATTTTAGACTTAATTAGTGCATGGTCAAATTCTCTTTGGTTGTGAGCATCTTTGATGAAATCCCAAGCATTATCAACTTTTTATACTTTACAAATTAAAGGAGAATTGGCCATTTTAAGAATCTGGGTTTCCTCCAAGGGAAAAGTTGTGCCTAGAAGAAGCCCATTTTTATACATTAGTCTGTAGCCATTAATCTCATACAGAGCCAACTTGAGCTGTTCTCATTAGATTTCCTTCCTAGTCCACAGACATGATGATCCTCAAAGGTTAAACTGAATCATGAGCCCTAGCCTAGCCCACAGAATTTCATCAGATTCTGTTTCCTCTCTGTCATAACAGTGTCTCCCCTAACTAATTAGGTCTCTGCTGTGCATTCCCCCTCTCTTTGTTTTAATTCGTGGATAATATGCAGCCTTGCCTTGGCAACTTACACTTATTTCCCATAATCAAAGAGACTCTCTCCCTTTAGGCAGAGAAATTATTTCTGCTCACTGAATCAAACCCTCTGTGCTTCTCTAACCCACTATGAACCAACTCTTCATCTAGGACTAAACATGTCATTACTATATATTTTCTAAGCATACCTGTCACTGTAAACTTGCCTGTCACTGGGCTGATGATCCTCTTCTCCAATGTCTAGTTTCCAGGGCATCTCCACAGCAGACTCATCATGGGATCTATGAGATTCTAAAGGAAAGATCCTAGCTCATGCTATGCCTTTATGTTCCATTGTTGTTAGAATTGATCATGCAGTAAATGTAATCATTTTATCAGGAACATACTGAGGCAAAGAGATTATAACATGATTATTGTTATTGTTTACAACAAGATTATAGTCTTGTTTCCAGGAATCTCTGCTACAGCACTATAAATATCTCCATCATCATGAATTGCTAAGTAATCTCTTCCTTCCTTGGGGAGCTGTCTGCCAGTGTGAGAGTTCTAGAAGCACATGCATCTAAATCAAATTATGAATCTTTATAATCACATACATACAGCAAGTAACAAAAATCAAATCATGTTTAAAGCAGATGAATATGTTAGAATTTTTATTTAGTTTCCATAAATACAGTAGAGATTAGGAGATAGAGTAGAATTTTTGGCAAAGAAATTTGAGAAGTATGGGCAAAATTGATGACCCCTTTTACAACATGATCAACAAAGATGGTTCAGCTCAAACACTTCGATAGAAGAATGACTTTGAATAAAGATGTATGTTTTGAGGAAGTGACATAAGTTAGAACTTCCTATATGTACTTCTAAGGTTTATGCTAGTTCCTTTGCCTCTGTCAAAATTGTATCCACAGGAGGCATGTGGCCAAACGAGTAGAGAACTGTTAAATACGATGGAGACCATTAGGCAGAGGCTGACAAAATTTATCATTAGATATAGGCAGGTATAAAAGAAGCAGCAAGCTTGGGGGCAAGGAATAAAGGTTAGAGCAGGTTATAAAATGGTTATTACTGGTTATGTCGAGTTTTAAATATTGCAGGCCTTTCAGGTAAGTGCTGGCAGGCAAGTCCAACCTTTTGGCATTACGACATGATATTTTCATCAACAAAGTTCACACTTGAGAAATGTATTATCAAGTTATTAGAGATAATCTACCCAATAGTATCATATTGCTTTAAGTAAGTTTATGATTTTGAGGTGGGTCACATTCATAACTATTCTGCAGCTCGGTGGACCCACAGCCTGCCAGTCGGACACACCTGTAGGAAAAAGTGAGCTCATGAATGTGGATTTCTGAAGAACAGGGTGGACTAATATCATAGTGTTGTGAATACAACAGAGAAGAAGATTTCAAAAGGAAGTGAGCAGCAGCATTGTCTCCCCAGTTTCAGTAGTTTCATAACATAAAGCACAAAGGCCAGCCATTGATTGACCAACAAGAGGACATGGGTGGCCTTCCAAGTGTTGTTCCTACAATACATTGTGGTAACTAGAAGACTAGCTCTGAATATTAAGAAGAGGAAAACAAAATCAAATTGACTTTGTCAATACTTAAGAGAAATTGTACATCTTGTGTAAATGTTTAGAGAATTTTAAAATATATTCTTAGACTTGAGAAATGCAAGAAAATTAATGCACTCAAATATGTTTGAATTCTATCTAAACATAACTTAATAATATGACCTATACTATAAATAGTATCATATTATAGTGCTTACTTGGTTCACTCCTAAATACATATTCAGATCAGCTCAAAGAAAAGACATACAAACATGTATACAAGAATGCATTCTAAGTTGACAAATTGGAAACACCTTTAGGAGCTATGATACTAACACTGAATTATTTATGTGTGCACTTTAAAACCAAACACAGAAAAAGAGAGAACAGATTACAGGTTACTGTTGGGGGAGTAAATTTTGAAACCTTGGTCAAAAATAGAAATTTTTGAGTTAGCAGGTTTTTAATCAATTCTAATTATGCATTTTAGGGTTATGATACAGTCTAGTAATTATAATTACTTATAATTTATAATACTAAATTATTATGAGAAAAATTATATATCTATATTGTCACAATAAAAATAGTAAGTTTCTTAAAGGATGAGCAGGTCAACTTATCATAATGTAAATATTACATAAAGAGAAATGAGAGAAAATGGGAGCATATTGCAATGTACCTAAGAATACAGGAGATTACATTTTGCCAAGTAGAATTACCAATCATGTTTTCAAAGTTGGATATAGTTGATATTGAAGGTTATATCTTATTAAACATTAGAAATCTTAATTATAACCATACCTTTAACTTAAAATTGAAGATCAATGTATACAATTCATGGAAATAAATCATAGGAGTGGTAAGTTGGACAGGTGTGCATCATTACTTGAAAGGATTAATTTGAAGGCAGTAATGAGATGAAGCTATTAGTTATACTTACAGTTTTCACTCTCGAACAATAAAAGTAATCAACTAATTGTGATTATTTACTGCTATACCTAACAAGTACTCTTATGCTTATTTCTTTGTGTTTGTTTCTGCCTTGTATTTGTAGACATACATATATGTGTGTGTATGTATTTGTGCAGACACAAATGTATGTGTGTACAGGCCAATGGTTGACTTGAGGTGTCTTCCTCCATCACTCCCTCCACATATTTTGAAATGAACTCTTTCTCTGACTTGGAGATTAGTTATTGGGTTGGTTGGCTAAGCAGCAAGTCCCAGGGCTATTTCTGGTACTAAATTTCCAGTGCTGGGATACAGCTTTCAAAGATATTCTTGGCTTTTTCCATGGGTGCTAGGTAAATAAATTGAGACCCTCGAGCTTGTACACAAGCACTTTACTGAATGAGTCATATCCCCATTCCCTTATATTTCCTTCTTAAGTGTTCAGAAATAACATCAACATTTTTGCAACATTATTAGTGCTCATATGATTTTAGGATATCTTATCTGGTTATTTCTACTCAACCTACTTTAGAGAACTTTACCAGTCAATTTTATGCTGATTAAACACAAATTTAAACACTTATAAAAAGTGTCTTCTTAAGATAGGAATTTATAAACTTCCCTATTTTATAACTATAGTAGAAGGAAATACAGATTATTTAAATTCAAAATCACTGCAGTTGAGGCTACATATTTTCTGAATTGGTTCCCTGCCCAGAAACTCCTACCATAGCAAATAAATGGCATCTGCATATTGTACAAGCATTGAATGGGGAGTTTATTATTGTGAAATCTGTCTCTACTTCTCAATATTCAACTGTTTGATGGTCCCATATATTCCATCTTTTTAAATGTTTCCTAAAGTTATGCTCATCTCTTAACACATATGAATGTTGTCGTTAACCCCCAAGGCAATTTCTTAGACTACTTCTAGATATTTCCTAGTTTAAAACAAGCCTATATTTTAATATACTGCACCAAAAGTGACTTTAGTATTTTCCTATCTCTAAAATACTGAATATGGTCATGAATATAATAATAAAGTTTCCTTTCTATGGAGCTCATGATTCCCATTATCACACTTTGCTTTTTCTGTCTTAATCAATACATTTCACCTGTCCCTGTGTCCTCACCTTCTCCTATGATTGTGGATTCCACTGTGATACTTAAATAACTACCTCTGCTTTCTAATCCTCAAGGACTCATCACACAGCATTAGAGAAAAGATTAACAAAAGCTTCATTATTTCTCTTGTACTAACAGGCCATTGCACAAATCCCAATCTCAAACCTTCTAACACAAACAAATATATTGTTTATTAATGTTTGTCCATTGCTAAATATCTCTTCTTTAGTGCACATGATCATTACTGCAAGGGTCTTGTTCATCCAAAACACCAGAGCCTAGTAATCAGTGACTACCACCATGGGAAAAAATTGCCCAACACGTAAAAATGAGTTAGCAAGAAGTATTAAAAGGTGACAATTATCTCTAAGAAACACACAAAATTAATGCTGTATTTTCCCAACATTTTATTAGCATGCTCATGAAGTCTTAAATCAGCAGAATGATCTAATTTTAGATGCCTTTTGACCCAGAGCCTGAGAAATATATATATTGTCCTTGTACTAGCTATGTAATAAATATATTTACAAACATACGAATGTAGGAAAAATAGTACCAAATTTATGCAAGATATGTTTTAAATGAAGCTATGACATACTTAAAAGTAATAAAATATGAGGTTAATTCATAAAACATGAAATGCATGAAACTATAAATAGAACTTGTAATAATCATGGTGTGATTTATCATGTTCTCTCCTTTGCTTAATTCATATTAGTGAGTTTTTCTGTTTTAGAATTTTTACTTAGCTCTTTATTTCCTATTATCTGCTGAAGTTTTTCATTGTACCATATATTTCCATGTACATATTAAGCATTCAGGTCTGTTTTATCAGCTCCATTATCTGAATTCCCAATGGTTCTGTTTCAATTATCCACTATTTGTTATGGCTAAAAATCACATTGTTATATTTCTTGACATGTCTGGTTAATTTTGATTGAGTAGTGAATATTGTATGGAAAATATGGAGAAAAATTCAGACTTGCATAATGTTATTTTCCTCTATAGATAATTCATTTGGCATTTGCCTGACTCCTGGGAGACATAATGCTAGAAGAGCGGCAATCCAACTTTGCTCACTAGAAGCTGATTTAAAGCTGAGATACAGTCCTTGTTAAGACATTTCTACTTCTGGAAAACCATTATTCTAAAAGATCTGCCTTTCCATCTCAACATTCACATATCATATGTGTGAGGATATGGTACTTGGTAATCATTTGACTTCACTATCTTATCTTTAACTATATATGTTAAGTGTTTCAGGTGTTTGGTTTCCTCAAAAACAGACAATGTCTCCAGGGTAAGATCAGCCATGGTGCAGATCTATGTTCATGGTCTCTCTGTCTAATCTTAATGGAGTACTTCTCCTTCATAATCTTGTTCTTTTACATGTAGAGGAATTTTAATCAAGCAACATGGCTTATCTGGCAAGGGATCACATCCAAAGACCTTCTAGATCTGTGTGATCCAGGTGGAATACAGACATGCCTTTAATCCCAGGAGACAGAGGCAAGCATCTCTAAGTTCAAGGCTAGCCTGGTATAGAACAAGTACATGTCTTTAATCATGTCACTTGGGAGACAGAGGCATGCTTATCTCTGAATTTTAGTCAGTCATTTTGGATAAGTCAGTGAGATTAGTTAAAGTCAGTTCTGTCAGTTCTGTGCATGTCAGTTGAGTTCAGTCAGTGTAGTTTTGGACAGTTCAGTTCAATTTAGTTGAGTTGGGGGTGCAGTGCAGTAGAGTTGAATTCGTTCAAGTGTTCATGCAGTTCTCTATAGGTCAGCAGAGGGAGTTGAAGACAGAGAATAGGAAGGAGCAAGAAGACAAGAAAACTTTGCCAGAGTTAGTTTGAGACCAAGCAAAGCAATTCAGTGAGAAGACCTAAGAAGCCAGATTGAATCAGTTAGCTTAGAGAATTGAGCCAGAACGAGTGAGTCAAACCAGTGAGCTAGAGTTCAGAAGGAGCAAGAAAGAGTGAACTTATTCAATAGTAAGCCTTTGAGATGACAATTAAAAAGGTGAATGAAAGTTACTTTTACACTATATCTTCATGTAAATAATTACACATTAATTATTATCAGACCAGATCTAGAAAATATCTGCATTTATCCCACTTTCTCATTCATTATGTGTCAAATTCATCAGGTTTCACAGTTCATTACCAGACTATGAATCTCTTGAGTTAATATTGAAGGCAGTGATCTGTAGCAAATCATACATAAACTGAGTTGATCCTGCTTCCTTTAGGATTTTTAATTTTTTTTATTTTTATTTTTTATTTTTTGGTTTTTTTCAAGACAGAGTTTCTCTGTATAGCCTTGACTGTCCTGGAACTCACTCTGTAGACCAGGCTGGCCTTGAACTTAGAAATCTGTCTGCCTCTGCCTCCCAAGTGCTGGGATTAAAGGTTTGAGCCACCACTGCCCAGCCTCCTTTATGATTCTTAATATTCATAAGGTTCTTTCTGGGAGAGCTCTATTGAATTTGACCTAATTGTCAACTTTCTTGCTTTATAAGGCATAATGGTTTAAAATCCAGTTTTCCCTGAATTTGAATCTTAAACAGAAACATTGGAAGCCTTGTTCTACTGGCAGTGAGATATTAATACTTGGTGTTACTTCTGTTTCTCTGTTACTTTCTGTGGATCTGAGCAGTGTCTTGTTCTTTTTCCCAAGAAGATATTAGAAACCAAGTATGCTATTATCATACTCGAACTGGAAAGAATGACCTCACCTTCATATCAGGTACTGTACCACACACACTCACAGTATAACCATTTATTTTACTTCAGATTCAGATTTTCCTGTTCCTCGAGCTTTCCAGAGCTCATTATAAAACATGGAAAGATGTCTCATGATTGTGGATTAACATAATGAAATGCCATCTTATCCCCCCCCAAAAAAACAAAGCAAAAAACAAAATCTAATTCAATGTAACTTTTTACAGTCCTTGAAAGAGCAATTCACAACTTCCTATGGTTAAACAAATAAACAAAAACTAGGATAGCTACAAATATCCTGTACAATAAAAGAACTTCTAGAGGTAACACCATCCTTGACTTCAAGCTGTACTACATAGCAATAGTATTTTTAAAAAACTTTATGATGTTGGTATACAGACAAGTTGATCAATTGAGTCAAATTGAAGATCCAGAAATAAACCCACATATGTATAGACACTTGATTTGTGACAAAGAAGCAAAAACCATGCAGTGGAAAAAGGAAAAGCATATTCAACAAATGGTGGTGGTCTAACTGGATGTCTGCATGTCGAAGAATGCAAATACATTTATATTTATCATCCTGCACAAAACTTAAGTCCAAGTACATGAAGGACCTTAATATAAAACTGGATACACTAAACTAATAGAAGAGAAAGCGAGGAATAGCCTTGAACACATTGGTACAGGAAACAATTTGCTGAGCAGAACATTAATGGCTTGGGTTCTAAGATCAACAATTGATAAATGGGACCTCATCAAACTGAAAAGCTTCTTTAAGGCAAAGGACACTGTCAAAAGGACAAAACTACAGCCTACATGTTGGGAAAAGACCTTCACTAATCCTACATCTGACAGAGGGCTAATATCTGAATATATATTAAACTCAAGAAGTTAGACTCAAACAAACCAAATAACCTGGTTTTAAAAACGGGATACAGAGCTAAAAAGAAAATTCTCAAAATAGGAATCTAGAATGGTGGAGAAAGTCTTGAAAATGTTCAAATACTTAGTCATTGGGGGAAAAACACCCTGAGATTCCACCTTGTACCAACCAGAATGCCTAAGATCAAAAACTCAAGTGATAGTACATATTGACAAGGATGTGGAGAAAGGGGAACACTCATCCATTGCCGGTGGGATCGCAAACTTGTATAACCACTTTGCAAGTCAATCTGGCATTTTCTCAGAAAACTGGAAATAGTTCTAAAGACCCAAGAGATGTATACTCTACCATTCCACAAGGACACTTGCTGCACTGTGATCCTATCAACCTTATTTGTAATAGTTCGAAACTGAAAACAACCCGAATGTCCTTCAATTGAAGAGTGGATACAGAAAATGTGGTTCATTTACACACTGGAATACTATTCAGCTATTATAAACATGTTCATCATGAATTTTGCAAACAAATGGATGGAACTAGAAAATATTCTGAGTAAGGTAACCCAGAACCAAAAGGGCATGCATAGCATATATATATACTCACTGATAAGTGGATATTAGCCATAAAGTAAAGAATACCCATGATATATCCTACAGATGCAAAGAAGTTAAACATGAAGGAAGGTCCAAGTGAGGATGCCTGAATCCCACTTAGAAGGGGTAACAAAATAGTCATGGGAGGTAGAGGGAGGGGAGGACCTTGGTGGAAAAGGGAAGGGAAAGAAGGCAGAATCAGGTGTTGAAATAGAAGAGAAGCCCAGAGGACCAGGAGAATGCATGGAAATCTGCAGCCACTGTGGGCGGAGGTTGTATCTCTAGAAAGTCCCAGAGACCTGTGACGGAGGAGACACCCAGAAGTCAATGTGGGTGACCATAACTGAGATGCCTACCAGTGGGGACATGGAATCTGAAGAGTCCACATCCTGTAAGCAGGCAGTGGAAGGATAAGGACACCAACCTACCCACAAAACTTTTGACTCAAAATTTGTACTATCTGAAAGAAATTCAAGAACAAAGAACAGAACCCCAACTAAAATTCTCAACTAATAAGTGCCCCAACATGAAAATCATCCCATGGGCAAACACCAATCCCTGACACTATTAATGATGCTCTGTTATGCTTGCAGACAGGAGCCTAGCATGACTGTCCTCTGAGAGGTTCTACCTAACAGTTGACTGAAACTGATACAGATACCCACAGTCAGACATTAGACAGGGGAAGGATTGAAGGAACTAAAGGGGATGGCCACCCCATAGGAAGACCAACAGTGTCAACTAAGCTGGATGACTGAGAGCCCTCAGAGACTGAGTCATTCATGAAAGAGTGTGAAAACACTAATCTGAAGCTTCTGGCACACATGTAACAGAGAGCTACCTCGTCCTGCCTCAGTAGGAGAGGATGGGCCTAATCCTGCAAAGACTTGATGATGTGCCAGGATTGGAGGATAACAGGAGGAGCTACTCTTTCAGAGCCAAAGGAGAAGGGGGTGAAATACTCAGTGAAGGGGGGAACCTGGAAGGGGCAGTGTTTGGGGTATAAATAAATTAATTTTAATAAATTACACATTATTATGTATTAATTGTTTTTTTTCTCAGAAAGGAAACCAGAAAGTTGTTGTATTGAATGTTACTCATTGTAGAGAGGTAAAGCAATTTGCATGAATACTGTAAGGTCATAAGAATGTGCTGTGTGTTCAAACATGTCTAAACTGCACACTTTAAAACTCAAAATTATCCTAATCCACTCAGCCTAACATTAATTTACATCAAAGATAATTTACATATTGTCCCTGGACCAACATCAATCCCTTTGTAGAACTCTCCTACTTCAAGATAAATAAACACGCAACATCCCTGGAAATGGGGGGGGAAAAAAACCAATCTGCAATATGAGGAGAATTACCTGAAAGAAAATGACACAATTTTAATAAGTATTTTTACAAGCAAAAGAATAAATACTTAAAAAGCCTATACTTTATATTGCTATAAGACAAACAAGATATTGTCATTACTGTGAAACATGGTTGAAGAAGCTTTCAAGATATACAAACAATGACATTTCAATGAATATAGAAAAGGAATGAAACCTAACTAAAATAAGATTTAAGAATTAAATTCTCAGCAAGCTTTTATTAAAAAAAGAAATTCAAATGAATGTGTGATATAATGAGCAGACTTCCTAAGAGCTTCAGAAAAATAAAGCACAAGTACAAGTAAAGAGATTTAATGAATAATAAAGTGGTTAAAATTCTATTAAAAATTAAAATATATACGGTAGAGGATATGAGTCTAGGGAGGACATGTGAGATACATTATGAGGCAGGGTCTGGAGATAGGATGTGTGCATAACAATGACCAAGCTACATTGTTTGCAACTCTTCAGACTGTGAGACCTGGGAGAACAGAGCCTACAAATAAGACAGACTAAAGATTCCTGCAATAGCCAATTTTATTCAGAGCATCAGACAATTTATTCCCTTAGGGTTAAGAAGAATTACAGTAGTAATGTGTACAATCACAGGGACAAGCTGCACAGGGCAAGCACACGTTTTCCCAATAAAGGCATACAAACAAATAATAACAGCCAGCTGTCATGAATCATATGGAATAATGCCTCTCTCCTATACCTGGGAGAGGCACCAAAGCACAGTCCAAGAACAATTCCATGTTTTTGAAAAGATTGAGGTCATAAGACTCTTGTCTGGCTGTCTTAGAGTTTTGTCACAAGCACTCAGAATTCTCCTCAAACTACTCCATTCTCAGACTGTGTTCCAAAGCTACAGTGTATACATGTATGTAAGATATTTTCAAAACTAAAAACGTGAAAGAAGTCCATAAAGAAGATAAACACCTGGGTTGTTTCATGGGTTTTCTGAGCATTTGGGCTAATATCTACTTATTAGTAAGTGCATATCATATGTGTTCTTTTGTGAATGAGTTACCTCACTCAGATTGTTATTCTCTAGATCCATCCATTTGTCTGTGAATTTCCTGAAGTCCTTGTTTTTAACAGCTGAATAGTACTCCATTGTGCAAATGTACCACATTTTCTGCATCCATTCCTCTGCTGAAGGACATCTGGGTTCTTTCCAGCTTCTGGCTATTATAAATAAGGCTGCTATGAACATAGTGGACATGTGTCCTTGTTATATATTGGAGCATCTTCTGGGTATATGCCCAGGAGTGGAATAGCTGGGTTCTCAGGTAGAACTATTTTCAATTTTCTGAGGAACCACCAGCTTGACTTCCAAAGTGGTTTTGCCAACTACCACTAACCAAACTGTATACATGGAGGGAGCCAGGACTCCAGATATGTATGTAGGAGAAGATGGCCTTATCTGACATCAATGGGAGGGGAAGGAGGCTTGATGCCCAAGGTAAAGGAATGCTAGAGTGGTGAGATGGGTGAATGGGTGAAGGAACACCCTCATAGAGGCAAAGGGGCGGGGAGAGAGGGGGGCTGGGATGGGGTTGTGTGTGGATGGGTAACCAGGAATGGGGATATCATTTGAAATGCATATGAATAAAATTATTAATAAAAAGAAGATAAACAACCTACAAATTGTAGCATTTGTTAAAAATAATGTAGAAAATGCAACAATCATCAATATCATATAATTACTGATATTATAATAAATTGGCTGTAATGGTTCTCAGTCCTCTTGAACACAAGTTCATTAAGTAATGCTGGCCTTGAAATGATTAAGCCAATATTTTAAACTTAGCCAAACCTTTTCTGGAACTGCAGCTAAACAAGTATGAAAATATCATCTAAATATATTTTTAAATATTATAAATACTTCAAATAAATGTTATAATTGGTATATAAATACATAAAATTGATTAAAAGATAAATTTAGATCAATTTCCTCAGATTTAAGATTTAAAATACGTTAACATGTGCCATTGTTTGGGTCAGGACTTGAAACTCCCGACTCATACAATGGTAAAGGAAGTGCATCATGACTGTTTCCCATATGAAGAGATCTGGAGATTGGTTGATCCTCTGAAAAAAAATATGATTCTCATTGCCTTACTATTACTTAGTGTTGACTTGACTCTTTCATAATCTCCTGATGGTGATAAAGACATGTAAAACTACAGCCAAAGTTCTAAAAATTCTTAATCATGAGTGATTCACACACACACACACACACACACACACACACACACCACATCTCCCAGCAAAGATTACAAATCTTTTCCTGACCTAATCTCTAGTTAGGTCTGTGGGATCACAGATGCCCTCCTGTGGCAACAAAAACAAAGTGTACATTATTGCATCTGAAGGTGAAATGAGGCACATTCACAAAAAGAAAGAGAGGAAGGCAAATCAGTAACCGATGTCCTTTACTGTTGTTTAAAGTGGCAAGAAAACATTTTGAAAAAAAGAAAAAAGAAAATTAGCTAAATACATAAACCATAAACAAAGCAATGTTTCAAATGTATCAAATGTATGCAAAACCTACCAATAGAACATAACATGTGCAGACCTTTATAACTTAACTAACACATTTTAAAAATATAGATTAAAATGCTCTTAAGGGAAGATGAGAAGCTGCCATGATGAGAATTGTAATCAGTGAAGTGAGAACACAAGAGTTTTCTAAACAGAATCCTGTGAAAATATGAAGAACGGGGGACATATCAGATAACAAGGAAAATGACAGATTTAAACTTTACAGCGTAGCAACAGAATTTCTCTTTAACCTTTTAAAGCACATTTTCCGGAGTGATCATAAACTGGAACATACAGATGTTTAAAAATGTTTACATTTCCAAAACACAATTTAATACTGGCTAGAATAACATATTAACAGTAAGTTTTATGTTATTGATTCAAAATACTTGAAAAATGTACGTACTTTAAAAGTTGCCAGCTTTTAAAGTCTGTTTCTAGGATTTGCTGAGGCAAAAACTAGGAAAAGGGAGACATTAATAAGTTAATGAGCTCTACAGTTTTTAGATTCAGTGAAAGAATTGTTTATATTAAGCAAAAAAGTCACTGTACTGAACTTAATAAAATTACCTCAGTCAACTTAATTGTGTGCTTTAAGGGACATAATTCAAGTTTCATTCTTTACCATATCCTCAAAGTACAAAGTATTTTATCATAGCTTTTAAAATCAGATTAATTTTGATTAGAAGATACCAATCATACCTACCCAATGATACAGACAATAAAATTTGGCTAAAAGCCTCATCCAATTTGACTCCGTGCTAATTAGATTTTATACTAAATATTAAAATGCAGATGATAGAAACAATTTTACCTAATGCCATCTTTGACTTTAACATATTTCAATTAATCTCTACTCTTCAGTACTAAGGCTTTCCCCACTCCCTAAGATTCACCATACTTCCTAAATACAATTAGTTTCCCAAATGAACTTGGCAAGGCCTGTTACTAGAGGGCTTGCTCTGTGCCAGGAGATCACCATCACAATTAGCCCCCGCCGCACCATGTGCTGAGCCCCATGATGTAATTCTCAGATTGATTTCCTGCCAACTACTGAAGTCTTTCTGAAAAATCAAACTGGTTTCAATATCTACACTTTAAGCAAAAAAAAAAAAAAAAAAAAAAAAAAAAAAAATCATTTGAATCATTTCAATTAATAAATAGTGACTAGCAAACCAACCCATGAAAGTGGTCTATTCGTTCCAAAGTATCTCACAGTGCTACTTCCCATAAAACTAGTTGCTCAGTTTGTTTTAAGATTTTCTATAGACGATCCCCTCAAAAAAGTTTTAAAATTACTTCATTTACTATTTCCTGAATACTTAGTATAGAGTCAACAAATTTTTAATAATTAATTATACGTTAGAAAGTCTCAATCGAATTGTGGTACTCCAATGAATATATGTAAAAAGAATGTTTTGGTTGCCTAGCAATTCTCAAAAAAAAAAAAAAATTAGATGAGATGCTTTGTATACCGTTCAGACATTTTCTTTACCCGTATTCCTGCTCTGCAGTGTATTAGGCTAGTGTGCCTTGTGAACAGGATTTTAAGAGTCTGGAGATGTGACTGTGTTTAAGATTCCTTTTTCCAGTCACTAGTTCATTGTCAGCAGCAGCTACAGAGCAGCTTGGTGTGTATTCAGAGACCGCCAGGAAGTTAGTTCCGCATGACTGAGTCAGCCCTGCAGCCCGAAGAAGGCAGAGCTCCAGTTTCCTTAAGCAATCATATATTTCTTGTTGGAATAACAATATAAGATAGTGTAGTGTGGCAAAATAATTCTCATTTCACTGCACGTCATGGAAAGAATTAAGTCTCTTATAGACGAGTGAACCATGCCATTTATACTGTGTGAAGATTAAATAAAACCTGTAGGGGCTTTTCTTCACTTTGTGTTGCATTCCAAAGAGCTAAAGAAAAAAAAAAAGGCATTGGTGATTTGTTTAGTCTCTGCAAGTCTTCCGAGCTGGAGGAGGGGAAACATGTCAGTAGAGTAACTGCAGAGAAACTGGATATGTAAATTAGCAACATCCAGAATTCAAATGGTATTTAAAACTCAGTCAATGTTTTTGTTTCCATGGTTTTCAGAGAGCGAAATAAATATGTGGTAAGGATTTTCAGTAGTTTCAAGTTAAGTTAACATTGGTTTCAGGTGCTTAACTGCTGCCCCATTTCTGTGCACAATCCATTCTCATCCCCTATACCCTAAATCATTCATTTTAAGTGGTTTATTTCAAAGATAATAAACTGTTCCTATACTCAACCCTATATATTAAATATTACTTTTTATTTAAATGCTTCAAGATTTGTTCTTACATATGTATAAGACTGAGAAGAATAACATTTCTCATTATCATAATTTTATATAATATATTCAGACATAACCCCCAAAATAGCCTCTTACATATTTCATATATTTCCTAATCATAGACTAATGTGTCTATAATTTCAGAATATTTTATTTAAACAAATATACACATGGTTACACAATCTTAGCTGAATTCATATGTATAATGAAAACCTAACAATTTTGAGTCAGTCTACATATTTTAAGGCCGGATTCTTCTTTTCCTTTCACAGAGCTGATCAAGTATACATATTCATGGGCATCCTTTCATATGTGTGTATGGGTAATGTGCATATCACTTAAGTGTGTAGATGTATGTATACATGTTCAAATCTATGGGTTCCAACAAAGTCATTAGTTGTCAATTTTAATCCTGGTAATGTTGTATGAAAGTTTAATCAAATAGAGTAACTCAAATTTTCAGTTCAAAAGAAACTTATTAAACCCGAACTTGGTGGATGAGACAATTGTTAATTCCAGGGAGGAAGACAGACATGACTGTCACAGTTGATATTCTGAAAGTTGTTGCCATAACAACATGGAAGATATCAATTTATCTGTCAGAATATTTTTGTGTGAAAGAACATGGCAAACAAAGCAATTCATAAAAACTGTTAACAGCCTAGAATACACTATTATAACTTTTCAAATTGACCAAATTCATGGTGGAATAATAAGCTTCCTAATGCAGGAAAATGAAATGTATATATTTATGAGATTCAGTGTTCTTTCACCATACAATCATATTGAAGGTGTAGATTTATATTTTCTAGAGCTAAATACGTTGATAGGACCATAACTTACTCCATAATATTTCTTCTTGTAAGATCTACACACTGAAAATTTTCTTTCATTATGAAAATCTTGACAATCATTGTAAACTAATGTGAGTCATTGTCCTATTGTCCTATTTTGCCTTTGGTAAGTGAAATAATGATCATAGGATAGTACTATCACTAAACTACCAACCAAAGATTACACATGGAGGAATCCATGACTCCAGCTGCATAAGTGGCAGAGGATGGCCTTATCTGGCATCAATGGCAGGAGAGACCCTTGGTCCTCTGAAGGCTTGATGCCCCAGCTGAGGGGAATGCTAAGGTGAGGCAGGAGTGGGTGGGTTGTTGGTGAGCACCCTCATAGAAGCAGGGAGAAGAGGGAATAGGTTAGGGGGTTTGTGGAGGGGAAACCGGGAAGGGGGATAACATTTGAAATGTAAATAAAGAAAATAACCAAATAAAAAAAATGGTGTGAGTCTCTCCCAAAACTAGTTGAAAAATATGGTTCATCATATTTTATATATGATCCCTTGATGGTTATGAATAATAAATATTTTCTATTGTGGATTAACAGGCCTTAGATTATTCTGCAATTTTTACTCAGAAAAAAAATAGGCTGGGTATACAGCCTAGTGATGGAGTCCCTGCCTAGTATGTGTGGATTTAATCCTTATAACAGGAAAAATAACAACAAATAAGGATTTAAAACTACAATATAATAAGAATCACTTGGAAAATGTATTTGCCAGGTAATATGAGTTTAAGGCTCAGAAGCCAAAGTAGAGTGAGTTCTCTTGTGATTCCTACAAGTTTTCCCTGGACATCCATACACACATGATGGTCTGCATTTGTCCACAAATAAAATGAGTGGAAAAAAATGTTTTAAAAAGGCCACTTAAAAGAAAGTTAAGATTTTTGAAATACAAATAAATAAAGCTGCTATGAATATAATTGAGCAAGTGTCCTTGTGGGATGGTGGAACATCTTTGGGGTCTATTCCCATGAGCGATTTAGCTGGATCTTGAGGTAAAACTATTCCCAATCTTCTGAGAAACCATCAAATTGATTTCTGAAGTGGTGATACAAGTTTGTCCTCCCAGCAGCAGTGGAGGAGTGTTCCCCTTGCTCCACATCCTCACCGGCATGTGCTGTTTATTGACTTTTTGATCTTATTCATTCTGGTTGGTGTAAGGTAGAATATCAGTCATTTTGATTTGCATTTCCCTGATGACTAAGAACTTTGAATATCCCTTTAAGTGTTTGTAGAAATACTTTTGTTGAGAATTCTGTTTAACTCTGGACCCCATTTGTTAGAATTGTTGTGTCTAACTTCTTGAGTTCTTTATGTATTTGTATATTAGCCTTCTATCAGACATACGCTGAGTGAAGATTTTTTCCCAATCTGTAGGCTGTCATTTTGTCCTAATAACTGTGTCCTTTGACTTACAGAGGCTTTTCAGTTTCACGAGGTTAAGTGAATAGTTTGATCTCAAACTGTTGGAATCTAAATACCAAATGGTGGAAAGCAAATCAAATCATGTTTATTATAGCCACTATTCCTTTCCCAATACAAGAAATTTTACTTGCTAATCCCTATGGCAATTGTTTTGTGCATCTAAACACCTTCAGATAAATTAGCAAAGTGTTGTTCCAACTCTCTCTTCCCTTTAGATATCTATAACATCAGAAAGAGTCAGCATAATATGACTGAGTCACACTGACTTCCTGAGTTCTTATGTTCTGAGTTATACAGAGGCTTCAACTCAGAATTTTTCTTTTTATTGTTCTTTCTGTTGCATTGGAAGCGTGGAATAATCTCTCATGTAACAATTGCCATAGATTTTATTACCAAATATTTGACTTGTGAACAGTTGAGTAACTTGTTCTTTTGTGAGTTGTTAACAAAAGAGAACAGAAGGCAAATACAACAATTCTTGTTTTCTACATTTACAGCAAAAAACCCCAAAGATTTTCCTTTAACTTCCTTAGCTTTGTAAGTATAATTTAGTGACTTGTTCTCCACACACTTCCATATTTCTTCATTTTTTAAAATATTAATAATTTTAATTGTTTTCTAACAATTGCATAGGGAGGTATAATGTCTATGACCCAAATATAATTCATCTGTCTCACAAAGTAAATTAGAGGGACACATGCCCATCTAAAAGCTGCAGGATGGCAGAGAGCAAACAAATCCTCTTTTTAATATGCCTGAAATATTTAAAATTTCAAAATAAGATGACTAAGCGCAAAGAAACTTTGTTTTCAAAGTTATTCTGATATTTCTTCATAACACTAACCTTCACAGAATTAAAAGTCGCATGCCATTGAACAGTTAGAATAAGAAGTACCGAAAGATCACAAGGCAAGAAAAAAGGCCAATAATGAAGTATCATCATAGTGTCCGAGAAAGACTACACTAGAGGTTGGTTGTTCTGGCTGGGAGCACTGTCAAGTGTGATCAGGGCACTGCTTACACAAAACAAAAAAGTTCACCTGCTAATCCCTATGGAAATTGTTTAGGATATATAACCACCTTCAGATAAATGAACAGTGTCTAGCGAGATCAGAGAATGAGTGAGAAAAAACATGATTTAGGACTTTGGAAGTGCATACATCAATAAGAGAAGCATCTATGCCATTTGATTATCAACCTTCTCCAAAAGTAGGAAGAAATCATAAACACTGTGGGGTTGAGAGGAATCTTTGTATAATGTTTATATTTACTAACTGGTAATTACAGGACACACAGAAGAGTAAGCAATTGAAAACTTGGATCAGAAATACATTGAGAGTTGAGTTTACTATAATATGGAACTTCAGTTGAGTTTACTATAATATGGAACTTCTACTATGTCTAGTAGTTGAAAATGTGTGGTTTTTTTAAACAGAGATATATAGATTGGGGCCTTGCTATTTATTTCATTCTTCTGGACCTAGATTTCTCATGTTAAAATTGAAGTAACAATGTATACTTTGTAATGATTTGCTAGACTGAAGACTTAGAAAATTATAGCACAAGAAAGAAGTGACACTTGACTAGAACTATTTTTCCAATTTTGTCAATAATTTTTATGGTGCTATTTTTTTCTATTAGAACATAAATTCTGACTCATTCAGATCTGTCCTGGCACCTTCTTGGGCAATCACTAACAATGATTAGCAATAGGCAGTATTAAAGGGCTGCACAGTATTAGGCAGAAGGGATGAAGGAGGGCAGGCAAGTAGACGAGCTATTTTTAACCATTAGAAATCTGCAGAAACTACGAACAGGGCTAAATATACAGAAGTACAGAGGACAGTTGGAGTTTAAACGCAATGTGAGGGAGAGGACTGTGAAGATGTTGTGTAAAATGATATTAAACAATTGAAGAACCACAGTAGACTAGAGAGAACAAGCAAAATCAAATTAGGTGATATCCCTAGTACTATCACTTGTTCAGAATGGATTCTATTGAAAGATGTATTTATTTCTAGTTTATGTTTGTGTGTGTGTGTGTGTGTGTGTGTGTGTGTGTGTGTGTGTTGTGCATTCAGTTCCTTTGAAGGCCAGCGGAGGGCACCAGAACCCCTACTTGTCAGGTGTGGTGCTGGGAAGCCACACTAGGTTCCTGTAGGAGCAAGCTCTAATGTATTCTTTCTCTGACACTATGATGCTTCATTGCTGAGCTACTTCTCTCTTTACCTCTTAACCCTTGGGTTATTTCTCCATCCCTGGTCTCCTCACCTTCACAGTTTTCGCTAAAAGTCTGTTATTCTACAGGTCCTCCTTTTAAACATAGCTTAGGGCTTCTATTTTTGTCATTTTCAATGTACTTTCTTCATTCTGTGTATTTAGGGGTTTAATTATAACATGACCGAGGGACATTATATTTTGAGAGGGTCTGCATGTTCATTTTATCTGTATTGACTTCCCTTTATCTCATTTTTGAGACATTATCTGTTGTGATTTTGTTTTTAAAATTCTCTTACCACTTTTCTAATCGGTGTTACTTTATTTTTCAATGAGATGCCAAGAAGCTGAAAAATCTTAGTTCCATACCCTTACCATTACTAACAGATCCCGTGGATGGGCCAGAGCCAAAAGGAGATGTTCCTTTTCATTCTGATGTCTATGGTTGTGATGGCTGACAGAACCAATGACAATACAATGTAGCTAGTTCTTGGACGTTTCTGTCTTTACTTTTACAAGCTGATGGACTGTAACTTAGAATTGTTACCTAAGTTAAACAGAACAAGCAAGCAAACAAACAAAGTAACTAGACTACATCCTCAACACTTTGACTGAAGCTGCAGTGTTTGATCAGCCATTTAACTTAGTGCAGAGTTGGCAAACATAGCAAAAGAAGGGGAAGTGAGATGCTCCTCAGAGTCAACAAAAATTCATACTGTGGGTCAGCAACATTGTTAGACTATGTAGCCAATGGATTTACATTCAGCTTCAGATTTTTTTTAATGATTGTTCTGCCTCCTGAACACTACTTCCCTGATAGTTTAGCCTGATCTATACCTGCCGATAGAGATGGTCTTCCTAGATTTTGAAACAGCAAACAACTTTTAGTCTCCAATGAAATGGCTTTGTGTTGGCTACCTTGAAGGACTGTGAAATAAGGTTCAAACTGGTGTTGTGGCTTTTGTTAAGCTCTATACAAGGCTGACCAGCTGCTAAGAACATCTGTGATTGTACAGAGCTAAAACATTATAAGTTTGGAGACAAAATTTATTCTGACATATTTTCGGCCATCTATAATAACCATTATTGCAGACTTACGTTGGTGACCTAGCATTCTTATGTTTACTACATAATTTGTTTTATGCTGATACATTTGAAAAGTGGCCCAGCACGTTGGAAAAAAATATCCTCCAGGGAATCAGATTCAATTGACATCTTAACAATATACTTTCAGCCATCAAAGACTTAGATACTCTTAGTAATGCTCCCTCTGGGGAGTTCCTGTATGACCCCTGATTCTCTTTGTTACTATTGTTCTTCTTAAAAGAGTTCTATGGTTTCTCTCACCCAACAGATTTACTTATATAGGTGAACAACAACTTCCACTAGAAAAAATAAAGTAGGAAAATCATATGGCCATCCACATTTAAGAGAAATGTCTATTACACCCCAGACCAAAACACTAAGTAGTCTCATAGAAGCTTTTCAATGGTGCCCAAGGATATAACAGCTTAAGGACAGGCCAATTCTTAAACACAGACTAATTCTTCCCTACTCAGTTCTATATCTTTACTCAATTCCAAGGAGACTGGTCTTCTGCCTTCAACTCCCTTAACAAATAATGGAGAAAAAGCCCTCAGGGAAAGTCAATACGGGCTAGAGTAGAGAATAGTTTAGTCCCTTGGGACTCTGCTTAGATTGGTCTATGCACAAATTTGACTTCCAATAATGTACTTGGCAGCCTGAGATCCTTTCCTGAGATTCTATGTGCATACATATCCATCCTAACAGTGCACGTAGCAAACTGTTAGTAGACCTCTACCTGCATGAAGCTGCATATGCATAGCCCTCTCTGAGAAGTGAACTGAGTTTCTCGTCCCTTTAATTCCCATTAAATTTATAGTTTATTCAGTTGTATTCCACTTATGACCAAATACAAAAATAGGAAAGCCAATATAATTTAGAGTGAACTTTGTCTTGTGGACAAGAAGGCACAATTCTTCCTACTGGTGAACTTTTACAGACAATTCCCTATTTATTATCTTAGAATATGTATCATGCAGCTTTCATAGGATCAATATCAGATTAATTATAAGAAGGGATATGCATGATAGACAAATGTTTACATAACTGAAATTGTCAAAAATAGAGAATCACCCATACTTGTCCTCTATTAACAAAATCTATCCTTTCTTTAAACTTCATTAAAAGAAATCCCTAGGGCCATTATGTTCATGTGGCCCATTGTCAGTTTTGACAGTGCATTCATTTTCCACCGTCGTAAATACCTTGCTTTGAATAAGGTTTCCCTGCTACACTGAAGCTTGTGTGCCTTTGTTTCAGTCTTGAATAAGGTGCTAAGAACAGGGAAACACACAATCAAGGCAGAAAAAGACTGACAGAGAAAGAGTGGAGGAAGAAATGGATATGGAAAAGAAAATGATAGTAATAAAATGGATCTAGTAATAGAAGGGATAGTTTGATTGAAGAATGATTTTATAGAAGAATAGATAAGAAAATATCATGAAAAAACTCATGATAGGCCCAATACTCAGGAGACAAAGATGCCATGATTTGCACATCTGATGAGCTTATTTACGTTCTCTGGGAGAAGCAAATTAAAAAGGAAGATAGAAAGGATATAGGAAAAGAATAGAGCAGACTGGAGTTGGCCTGTCAGTTAACACTGGGTATTAAATACATGAAGGATAATTGTAAAGGAAAGAGAGCTGGGTGGTGCTGCAGTCTATGGATACAATCTGATATGTTTTGGGCTTTGCTTGATTCCACCACAAGTCTGAATCTCTGGGCTTGATTCTCCAAGCTCTCAGAAACATTTCTCTCACCTGAAAAATCTTTTTCTGCACCGTTGGCCATGCTTTGGGTGATAGGTGCACACATGGTAAGGAGGTGGAATTGCAGATGCTAGTTGTATTTTTGGGTGCTTCCTCAAGTACATGGCTGCTGTTGATGGCCCTATCCATGTGTGATCCTTCCACTATAGTGTACTTCCTGGAAGCTGTCTTAAATTCTCCTGAGTTTGTCAGTGTCCTTCACATTTTACCTTCACAATTACCCACTGAAGTACACTTTGAAGCAATACAATGGACTTCTTTTGACTGAATTCCCATGGTCACCCAGTGTCATTTGCTCTGAATACTGATATAATTTTTCATAAGATGCAATGCCTAGTACTAACTCAGCAGCATTCTTTTCAAAACTGATACCTATAGGTGTTCCAGCCAAGTGCCCAGGTATGTCCTCTATAATGTACATTGTCTATTAATTGTCTAAATTATCTCTCTTTAAAAATCTTTAAAATGCCCCTTACTGGGATCTGGAGCTAGTTTGGCAGTTAAGAGCCCTTATTGTTCTTGTAGAAGACTTGGGTTCAATTATCAGCTCCCTGTAACTCCAGTTTGAGGGGATCTGATACCTTCTTCTGGCTTCCACGACCCTACACACATGAAGACTACATACAAACATGCAGGCAAACAACCATAGACATAAAATAAAAAGGACCTCCTTAAAGCAAAATGTGCCTTACTGAAAGTGTCTCACAGCTTATCTGAGCTACTCCCATGTCCTGGAATTTGGGGTTCACAGTTTCTTCAGTGAGCAAGGAGCTCACAAAATAAACCTGGCCTCTATGAGAAAGACTGAATTTTCTCCTGTGCTTTAGAAAAGCCTTTCATATTGCTATTAACCTAGAAATATCCAAACACCATCGATTTCTTCTAAAAGCCTTTTTCTTTCTCCAGATTATGTTGTGCTTTTGTATTTTCCCACTGTTACTGCTCATTTTCTCCATGTTAGTAACTTCTTTGTCCCGCTACTGAATTAACTCCCCTCCTTCGTTCATCTGCTTATCTGAACACTGTTCATGGTCAGTCATTAATCCCTGTTGAATGTAGGGCTCTAAAATCATTCTGTGACATTTCAGCTCTGTCATTAGCTAAGTTTCCAGTTTAGGTCAGTTGTAAACTACAGGACTGTAGTAAAGAATTCCTCTCTCATATGTCTTATTTTTCTTTCTTTCATCTTTTCTTTTTTTGTTTTTCTTTTTTAATCTATAAGTGTGTTGTAAACTGGGGGAAATCACCAGATAATGCAATATATGGACACTGTGTAGGGGAAGGAGGTAGGGGGCAGAGGAATTCAACATACTCTCAGCTCCTTACTCACAAAAGAATTCTAGGCAAGAATGTCCACCAAAATGCAGGAATAAGGTTATAGGGAGCATGGAGAGGAACTTAGACCAAGAAACTCTGTAAGTAAGTGAACATTGGTTGCAGAAATTCTTCTCATTTGGAAAGAAGTATTAACTTAAATCTTATGAGTTACTGAGATTACCAGCACACTTCTGTTGAGTCCATGGATTTTTCAGGTTCTTGGTCTAATCCAGAAAAAAAAAATTACCTCATTTTCATGAGATGCATAAGATCTTTGGACTCATAAATTTTACATTTGCAGGTCTACTTTCGACTTCATTTAACTCAACAGATGTAACTGTCAATTGTTTGCCAATATAATTCTCTGTTTTGTACTGTAACTTTATAATACATCTTCTAGTAAGGCAAATTAGTTCTCCAATTTCTCGTCCTTTTCAATATTGTCTTGGCTATTCTGGTATTTTGGCTTCTCATAGAAACTATAAAATGAATTTGTCGATATCTAAAAATAACTTGCTGTGGTTCTCAGGGAGACTACTCTGGCTCTATAGATCAAATTTGAAAGAACTCACATCTTGACCTTAGTGAGTCTTCTTATCTTTGAAATTAGCTTGTTATTGCTCCATCTTTTCAATTGGAAGACATTATCATCATCATCATCATCATCATCATCATTATTATTATTAAAAAGATTCATGGAGATTATGTAAATCTTTTGTTTAGATTATAACTAAGTGCCTTTGGAAATATTTACATGACTGGTACTGGGATTTTAATTTTAATATTGACTTATTGTTGGTATAAAAGAAAGTATTTGACTTTGTATATTAAGCTCATACCTTTCAAATATATCATATATCATACATATATATATGCATATATATTTATATATACACATATCTATCTATCTATACATGCATATATATATAAACATATATATATGTATATATATACATATATATGTATATACATATATATGGAGAGAAAGAGAGAGAGATCCATTGGGTCTTCTACAGTTATGAGTATTTTTGTACACCATCTAAATTTAATGTTGGAACATAATATTCAATGTGTCAATATATAGAGCAGTGTAGTTTGAAATTGATAAAGGCCCTTTGAAATGATTATAAATGATTAAGCTGGCTTTTTCTACTCTTCCATGTCATATATGATTTGGAGACATAGGAGCATTCATTCCATATTGAGTATCAGTCATTAAGTAAATGCTTAGAGGAAGAGACTTGGTTCTCATTAACAGAAAACCTATCACAGCCATAGTCTTTCACTTTCAATCTCCAGGCTCAAACAAAGTTGATATCTGTTGTTTTTAATTTCTGTAATCTGGAAGAGCTTGTTGTAATGTCTGAAACAAGTGTGTCTTAGTCACTGCTCTGTCGCTGTGGAGAGACATCGTTACCAAAGCAATCATAGAAGAAAGCATCCATTTGGAGGCTGGCTTAGTCTGCAGAGGGTCAGTCCATTATCATTATGACAGAGAACATGGCTCTGGAACAACAGCTGCTATCTACATCTTGGTGCATAGGAAAAGGGGGAAAGACTATCTGGAATGGGCTTTTGAAATCTCAAAGTCCACCCCTAGAAACACTTACTCTAACAAGACCACACCTACTCGAAAATCTCACACCTCCTAATCCTTCTCAAGTAGTGCCAGTCCCTGATGACTAAGTATTCAAATATATGAGCATATGCAGGCCATTATTCCTCAATCTGTTATAACACCAGCATACAGTTTTATTTATACATTTTCATCTACATATTTCCATATACATTTCTGTAGCTATTATTTTTTTGCATTACACCTGCCTTCATGTTGGCATTGAAAGGGAGTGGCAGAATATGATGTATCACTTTTATTGTTAAACAATATGGGGACATTACAGTCACAAGGTTCTATATAGCATAACTACTTTCAAAGGATAAATATTATTTTTAAGGACATTTATTATGATAGAATATGGTGTTGAGAGAACATTGTGACTGAACCAGACTAAAAAAAATGAGCCCTGTATACTAATAAGCTATTGATACTGGAAACATGGGCGTGAGTATCTACATTCACTGGGCACTGAAGTAGACAAAGGGCAAGAAAAAGCCAAAATGATAAGTTAGCTATAGGAAGCAGAGTTTATGTGATCATGTATAAAGAATACAAGGGAGTCGGGATGTAAACACTTGCTTTAAAACTAAAGGGATTATTTGTACAAATTAGTAACCCATTAGTTTTTTATAATTAATGTGAAAAACAATTGATTTTCTTTTCAGTCAAAACTAAACTTAAGGTGCTGGAAAGATTGCTCAGTGCTTAAGAGCACTTGCTATTCTTCCAGATAATCCAGTTTCAATTTCCCACGTCCTCCTTGATGTATCACAAACAAGATGTAACTCCAGATCCAGGCACTTCAAGATCCCTTCTGGACTTCTCGTACATCAAGCATGTACATGGTCCACACATATACATGCAGGCAAGATATCCCTACACAAAGAGAAACATAACTGAAGATCTACTAGACCCATCATTTCTCCTTTTTTATTTTTTACTTTAGCCTTAATTAATTAAGTCATTTTTTTTTATTTCTTGGACGTTTGACTCCTAGTCAATAAATCAAACCATCATAAATGTCTTTCTTTTTAAGGAATTTTGAATCAAATAGTAAGTATCCGACCATCTTAGGTCAAGTTCCCTCTAAGTCCCTGGGTGCGGGCAATTATCCTGTAATTAGTTCAAAGCCTTTTCTCAGCAGGAACTTCTTAGGGAAATGAAGGGAATCATGGAGGATATCAGAGCAAGGACATTGTTTCTGGTGAAATGTTCTCATCACGATCCTACAATGCACGCTAGAACTCAAGTGTTTTACAGAATCTCTCAGCAACAGCTGGCCCTTTGCCTGGTGGATAGCGAGGCAATTCCAGGAGCCCAAGATAGTTCTTAAGAGAATGTTTAAGTAAATGTAGGCTTTAGAAGCACCCACAGTTGGTTTCCAAGGGATCATCATGAATCTAGCTAAGACACCAACTGTTGTCAGTTAGAGACCTCTGTTGCTAGAATTCTTTCTCTATATATAAAAATGAAAGTGTTTTGGATGGATTAGAAACAAGGAGTGTCGTCATGTTCTTTTCTTCTTCCAAAAGCTTATTTCCTATAAATCTAATTTAGCAACTTCTGTTAATCTGTTAGTTAATGAAGACACGGTATACAATCTATAGGATTTCTCTCATACATACAGCGATTTTCATATCTCTACATCCAGCTCTAGATATTATATCTCTAAGAACAAGACTCTTCTACTTGGTTCTTCAAATGTTCCCAAAACCTACCTGGAAGTAGTATTTGTAACCAATTTATAAAGGGGCAAGTCATGATCTAGGAAAGACAGATAGATGCCAATCATATTTTCCCTTCAATGTTTTCAAAGCCAGGATTCAAATTCAGTGCTTGATTCAGTGTCTTTCTACTATGCTACAACTTCCAGCTAAAAGAATAGCAGAAATTTTGGAACTTTGTCTGCTGAAAATATTCCACTACATAAACATATCAAAAGTGCATCCATCAAAGCACTTTCTGATATGCCATTTAGTGGCATAAAGGAAAGCACTTAGAACCAGGATCATTTAAGATGTATGCATCACTTATGGGTATAACTCTAGGCAGGTCATGCTGAGTCTCCACTTTCTCCTCTGAAACCTGACAGGTAATAAGAACACCTTAGCTGTGAGGGTATTTGGTTACATTTGCAAGTGTTTTAATGTGTACATGATATAAATATTGTCTAGTACTGTCATTATTATCATCTTCACTTGGGAAGACAAAGTGACACATGATTGTTTCCAGATGACCACTATGCCAAAATTTTAAATTTATCACTCAGAAGGCTTTAATATTCCCAAATGGTAGGTTCCAAGACTTGAATTTATGATCAGAAAAATCTTGTCCATCCTAATGCCTGAAAAAGTTGACTCTCCTTTCTTTGCCTGAAGCTTAATGTCACTTTAATGTCAGATGTCCTGCAGAGCCTCAAAATGTATGCACATTTGCTTGATGAATTTGCCTCCCTTTTTATGGAAGTGCATCCCTGACTACCTGAGCACCAGATTTTGTTAGTACTGTGACACAGTTTTACAAAAGAAAAATCTTTAAACTCTACTGTTTACATTTCCCCGTGACCTCAATTAAACCTTTGAATAGAATTCATAAAAGCATCTTGATTGGTAAAATATAAAATTAAATGTAATTCTTTCGAAGAAAAAAGGAAATTTTCCATGGTTTCAAAATGGGTCTTTAACTAGAGTGTTTACAATGTGTGCCTAGTGTGAATTATTTTCACCCTGGACAGTGAGTTAATTGAAGGCACTTTCAAGAGCTAGGTTACAAAATGAATCAACTGCGTCTCTATCACCTATCCACCAGAGCTCTGGAGATGAGAGCAGTCACTCCAGAATTCTTAACTGTATTAATCATTCCACAGTAAATACAAAATTCTATTCAAAGTTAATCTAAAGCAGTGATACCTTGAATTTTTATTTTACCAAACTGTCTTGGTTTAAAAGAAAGTACCTAAAATAAACTCCAATATCTATATGTGATGCCCATGATAATAGAGAAAAAATTTCCCCAAACATGTAGCCACTGACACTGGAAACATATGACATTTTCGTTTTGTTTTTCCATTGTTGAGTGAAATCCCGCAAGGAAAAAATGCACAACACATTTGCACTGTGTACCATGTTAAATCTTCTGGTAGATTATTTAAGCTTCAATATCACGAGCAATTCAAAATAAAATAAAATAAATGGAAAAAAAACACAAGAGATAAGGAGGGTGAGGGAGGGGGAAGATTGAAGGAAATGAAGAAGAAGCTATCTATCCTGAAGATCTCAGGACCTTCTGTTACCTCTTTTTGAAATCTGTCCCCACCTCCCCCCACTAGGAGTAAAACACTACACACACAGTCTGAGCTAAGTCCTTCAGCTTAGTTCAAGAACAGTAAAAACAAAGCAACAGGAATTTTATCTGAAATTGAACTTATATTTGAATACTAGTATATTTTCCAATAGTTCCACATTGAACCGTGAAATACGAAACAGTACATTAGGTCAAGCAGAAGAGTCTCGTCTTCTTCCAATTATTTCAGCGGGCTCTACCTATAGTCACAGAATTAGCTAATTATTCTGGTTTTCAAAATGCCATAATCATACAACTGTGTGCACACTGCCCTTACGAAAGTCCAAATCGATTCCTAATGGGGCCACTATCCTAGAACATCTAGTTAACAATGTGTTGATTCCTTCACTGTCATGCTCTTTAAACATTTAAAATTCCTCATGGCTGTTTTTAATTAGTATATAGTTCTAAAATATGCACTTTCCGTTCTGATTATTTCCACACATCAAGAAATGTTTCAAACAAGGTGACCAGTATCAACTCCTAGCATCATGCAAAAATTTTTAACTTAATTCTTATAAAACAAAAACTAAACGAATCTAACAGCATCTAAAATGGAGTCCCTTAAAGAACAAGACTGCCTGAACCTCTGTTATAAATCTCCACCACTGCTGGTGTAAACAAGAGATGATTCACATTGCCTTTCCTATCCTCTTTTTATAAGTATTCATTTAATGAAGAAGCTAACAGTACTGGTAATGTTACAAATATTAGCAGACATTAGACAGCCCTATGGTAGTGTTACAAATATTAGCAGACATTAGAGAGCCCCATGGTGGCACCTGCTTGGACTAGGTAACAATTCAATTCATTCATGTAGTAAATGAAAGTTAGAGACATTTCACTTTCCAGTTCTCATCCTCCTTAATTTAGGTAAAATGAAAGTTTGCATTAATTAAATTACATGACAGTGTATACTGGGTCATCCTAAAGAAGACTAACTCAATACTAATATTAGACTTATCCCATGTGATGTCTGTGTGGCACCTACTTCATTACAATAATTTTGGAGCATTATATGTCATATGTGAGATTTGAATTCCATTTAAAAGAAGCAACAGATAAAATAACATTTTATTGGCAATATTAGAGAAAAAGCACTTAGGGTATTCTTCCTATTCGTGTAATTCTATTCACTGCAACACTTCAACAGCTGCATATAGGCTATACCCTTAATCTTTTGACAGCTTGTGGTCTTTTTTTGAATGTATATTCAACAAAAATGTATATTTGGTATACTTATATTTTTTAATTATCATAAAGCTAGGCCATTTAAAGCTGGTTCTCTCTTGAACTTTTCTCAAAACTTATATTTAAGATGTCATGGTGTCACAATAATTATAAGGTCCATTTGACATTCTCACATGTCTTGGCTATAAAGATATTTCACTAACTGGCTCTCATGTTGCACAGGTGGATTTCCAAAGCACCTCCCATCCCTCGCATGAACAATTCTATCTATCAAAAACAGTACATTCAGCTCTTTGAAAAGAACAGATAGATGTAAGAAGGTATTAAGGAAGACCTATCCCAAGTTATAAAAAACTGAAAAAATAATTCACTTACATTGTGAGAAAAAATTGGTAATAATTACTTTTTTTAGGACCTATGACTTCCCCTCCCCAAACATCACTCTGCCTGTTCTCCACATCCCCCATAGTCCCATGGTCCCATTCTGCTCCCCTTACATCTCTGTTTACCTCAGGATATATTCTCTAATCTAAACATTTGAAATTTAGGTTCACAAATGAAGGAGAACAACCAGCATTTGGCTTTCTGGGTCTGGGTTACCTCACTAAGTATATTATGTTACAGTTCCACCCATTTATTTGTAAATTTTATGATTCCATTTTTAAATAGCTATATAGAATTCCATTGTGTATATGTAGCTCTTTTTCATTATCCATTCCTTACAGAAAGACTTCTTGGTCATTTCAGTTTCTTTGCTATTATAAATAGAGCAACAACACACATTGCTATGCAAGTCTGTAGTAGTATATGGAATTCATTTGGTACACCCCAAGTAGTAGTAAAACCAGGCTGACAACCTGGCTGTACCTGAATTCAATCTCCGGAACTCACATAAAAAGGTGAATACTAATTACAATAGTTCTATGGCAAGACAGGAAGCAGAGACAGGAGAATTGCCAAAAACCTGAGAATCTGCCACAAAATAAGGTGGAAGGTGAAAACCACCTGCTAAAAGATTGTCCTATGACCTATGAATGCCTTCTGTGGTATGTGTGATGTATATACCCACATTTACACACACACACACACACACACACACACACACACACACACACACTCATACTCACACACTTACACAATCAATCAATTTTATATTATTTTGCCTAACTATTTGGTTTCATGAAAACCTGCTTACATATTGGTGTCTCTATTCAAACAAACAGCAACTTAATTACAGAAACCATCTGATTCAGTTGTGGATTTCTGCACCTACCAGAGCATATGAAATAAGACATGGAGCCTCTACTCCAAAATAATGCCAGAATTTCAGTAATGGTTCTGCCAGTGCTCACTTCAGTCATCTTGTCCAAATTAGTTTGGTGTTTTTATTTATGTGGTGAGATTCCTAATATCCACATTTTCTAGGTCAATAAATGAGTTAACAAACAAATTAAATCATGACTGAATAAACATAATTAACAAGCATATAGTTAAGCAACCTAGGCAAATTACACTTAAAATCAGATATGAAAAGGGGAATTACAAGGCAGAATAGTAATGCGAAAGATCATAAGAATCTACTACGATCAATTACATGCCAATAAGTTATATACGCTAAGACAAACTGAAAAATTCCTAGACATAAGGTACCAAAAAAATTCATGAGGAAGACATTAAGCCTTCACATGTGCAGAATGAATAAGGAGATTTAATAAGTTACTTTTAAAAACAATGGTAAAAGCCAAGGGATTCTATGAGGATGACTTCATTGCTGAACTCTGCATGCCATTGTACATGCCTTCTAAAACTAAAACAAAACAAGGAGGAGGAGAAAAAAATTGTATATTCATTTTTATAAGTCTGATACTGCTCTTATATTAAACCAAAATCAGACTACCAGGATAAAAACTCTAGAGGTCATGATGACAAATACACAGACACTCAAGATATGCATGTTAGTAAATCATGTTAGAAGGCATCATTGACCAGGACCAAAGGGAATTTATCCAGGCTTATAAATACAAGTAATTTATGCAGATCAAGAAAAGTCATAAGACTAATACTATGTATATATATATATATATATACATATATATATATATGTATATATATATATATATATATATATATATATATATATAGAGAGAGAGAGAGAGAGAGAGAGAGAGAGATGAGAGATGGTTAATGATTTTTGTTTTGTTAGGGGTTATTTGATTTATATTTTTGCAAAGTTTTAGAAGGTATCAGGAATAACTTTTGAATGCTCTGTAGAACTCAATAGGGTAGGTGTTTGGGAAACAGATTGGTGCTATAGTGAGCACTGGTTGCTCTTCCAGAGGACCTGAGTTTCATTCAGTACTTGCATGGAGACAAATGACCATCCATACACCAGTTCCAGGGGATCCAACCCCTCCTCTGACCTTTGTGGGCACCAGGAATACACATGATACACATTAACTCTCTAAGACATGTACTCATATAAATAAAATAATTTTAAAATGAGCTCAACAGGGAAATCAGGTACCCCTGGATTTTTCATTTTGAGAGTTTATTATTTTTATTACTGATTCAATTTCCTTTTTAATTACAGGTGATTGAAAATGTGTTTTGGACACAACCTCAATCCTTTCAACATGAAATCTCTCAAGAAATCAGATGCAAAAAAATGAACCTAACAATGAACATCAACGAAAAGCCCATAGCTAGAATCATAGCTGATCTTGACAGTGGTGCTTACATTGTCACTTCTATTCCACTTGATGTCAGATGTCCTAACCAAGACAATCAAGACAAACAAAAAGCCAAATAAAGGGCAAAATGCCAAAAGCTGAACAAAATGAAGCAGAAAGTCCACAAAGAAAACAACCAACCAACCAAATGAAGTTGACTCCTCCATGTTGACCAGCTACCACCACTCTGCATGAGCCTTGTCGAGGTAGCTTGAGACAGACATGCTCTGTTAAGAACTGATCCCTGGTTCATCTGAGTGTCTTATACAATATCTTATAGAGAGAGCAGCTTAGAGCATGCACATATTTATCCCAGGTAAATATATGGCAAGCACATAGTCTGGTGCAAGAGTGGGAGAGAAAAATATCATGATGTCATGACAGGACAGGACAATAGATAATTTTTCTCTAGAGAAGAAGAATGGCATTTGAATGGATGCAGTGAAGGAAATGATGCATTGGCATCTGAAATGTCACTCTGTTTACCATGTTATATGGCTAACATTGTCCTGATTGGGAAGCAATATTAAAAAAAAAAAAAAATGCACCAGGACGCCGGGTAGTGGTGGCGCACGCCTTTAATCACAGCACTTGGGAGCAGAGGCAGGCATATTTCTGAGTTCGAGGCTAGCCTGGTCTACAGAGTGAGTTCCAGGACAGCCAAGGCCATGCAGAGAACCACCACCACCACCAAACAAAATGCATCGGGGCAAACACCCTGGCAAATATGAACAGAGTTAATCTGAGAGCTAAAAAGCAGAGGCCATCAGAAGCAGTGGCATTATCTAGATATGCAGGACTCCCTTTAGTCCACCAGCCTCCTGTCTTTAAACTTTTCCCTTGCCATTTTCTGGCTTTTCTGCCTTAGAGGTTAAAGACCCAGAGTATAGTCTAATCCTAAGAAACTTGTTCTGTGGTAAAGTGAGAGCTGGTTATCTTGGTTTTCGCCAGAATCAACCCTTGTGCATTAGCAACTGACCATTTGCCTTTTCTGATGTTTATTTTTGAGATTTTACTTTAATTACAATATTTCTCTCTCCTCTTGCCTCTCTCCGAACTCTCCCTTCGAAACTCTCCTTTGAATTCATGGCCTCTTTCTTTCATCAAATGTTTCATGAATACATGTGTTTGTTTATACCTATTTACTCCTAGATCAAACCTGTTCAATCTATATGTTATGTATATGTATGTTTTAAGATCTGACCATTTAAGGCCAAACAACCACCTGGTATGCTCTCTCCTGAGGAGAGCTACCTCTCCCACACCCAGCTTTACTCAATTACCTGTTGTTCTCTTTGTTGATTCAAGGACTCTTGTGCTTTTCCGATGTAACTGGGCATGCAAGTTGGTGTTCTCCTTGTTCAGCCTGTCTAGATAGGCATGATGGTGAAAAACCATGGGTATAGCTTGTGATGTTGCCAGAAACAACACAATCTTAGAGCAACCTTCTTCATACTCTGGCTCTTGCATTCTTTCTGCATCCTATTCTGAAATATTCCCTGAGCCGTAGGTGCAGAAGTGTTTTTGTTATTGTGTTCACTTGGACTAGACTCCACAACTCTGCACCTTTGATTGGCTAAGGTTTTCTGCAGTGGATTTTATCTACTACAAGCAGAAGTATCTTTTATTAGTGAAATCTATGCTTCTATTTGTATATGAAGACAAATGTTTATAGATTGCTATTAGTGATCATGCTGGTTTAGTCAATTAATGGTTGTAGACTGTCCTCCAATACCCATGATTAGTATCTAGATTTCTACTACTATTCATGGCACCCCTCTTACTGAGCAGGTCTTATGTCCAATTAGAGAACTATTGGCTACCACCAAGTTAGATGTGCCATTACTGCACTCTAAAAGTTACCTTGACAGGCAGGTCATTGATGTGATTCATAGGCATTATAACTGTGCCTCAGGCAGGCCAGTCTGGGCCTCCCTCAACCTGTGGGGGAACAGGGTCCTAGTCAGGTCAACAAGGCGTCGGCGAAGAAATGATGGCAGAGATGACACATCGAAATGTAGGATCTGAATGAATTTCTCAAAAATGGCATCAGGCTTTTACAGTCATTACAAAAGAGAAATGAAAAATCTGGCAGCTCAGCAGTTGAGGTACATCTGAGGCCACCTGAAACACCCTGGGTCTAAAGCAGCCACCTCTTCTGGACAGGTGCTGTACCCCCTGGGCCCGAGTGCTCTGGGCCCAGGGGGTCTGCGGACTGCATGAGGCTCGAAGCTCTAATGCTCTGTCTCGAATCTGAATGTATAAGTCTGAGTCCATGCACAAAGTGAAAACCAGGTTTATATAATATACAGAAATCAGGGCAAATGACAAAAGTCACATAGGCAGGTGAGGGCCACATCAAGGTCAATAAGATCAGACAGCAAGACAGAAGTCACATAGGCAAGTGACAGTCACATCAAGGTAGGTAAGGTCAGGCATCCAGGTGCGAAGCAGAAGAGCAGTGGTGCCCTTCCTGCTGGGACTATCTTGGCAGTCCCAAGTAATTCTCTGGGTCTGTTGGAGGCAAGAATCAGGAAGTTCCAATCTACCAGTTCCAGAGAATGTCCTTAAGTGAGGGAAGCCCTTCAATTATTCTCTAGTATGTAAAATAATTCTGTCTTCTGTGGGACTGCCCTGAGAATTCTAACTATGTTTACAGTTAACAATAGTGCCTGACCTCTATTCCTAACTCTGAGGACAACCTGTCTGATAAGGCAGCTTCCTTGTGAGAAATTCCAAGCTAACAACAACTTGGTAATAAATCAGGATATATTGGAACGCAGTGCTGGCCAGGGAATAACATTTAATCTTAAGTTTTAGCTATTTCTGAATCATTTCTTGGGGTACCTTTATGCCTGAATAAGAAGGCATGTTGACCATTGGAAAGACTAATCTGGAACATGTCTGAGTTAGGAGATGCCAACTACTGACTGAATATCCAGGAGGCAAAAAAATCCCTTTGAAATCATAATGCCTCTGGTCCATGATCAGGTTTTCAAGTCTGATACTGCATATTTTCCTGGAGTAGACGAGTGGGCATGGCATCGCTGGGTGAACTTTTGGCTATCTCTTTCTTTTGTAAGTTTTCCTGGTGCCCTCTGGTACCATGTAATCTAGTCTTCAAGAAGGGGACACATTGTGTCTGAGTAACATGATGTCATCAGCTATAGGTCTTACCTTCCACCTTGGGGGCGACAACAAGTGGCTGTATGCTTAGGGGAGTCTCTCACACAGCCCTGGCCAACTCAAAAGAAGGATTCTTGTGCCTGGTATTGTTTTTCTGTGCTTTTTTGTTTTTTGTTTTATTTTGTTTTGTTTTTGTCAGGTGGTCTTTGGCTATTAGAGGGAGCACAGTCAGAACAGATCATATAAAAATTACTGTATAAATACACATGTATACTTTTAATGAACTTTCCCTGTCTTTTTCAAGTGTACTGGTTATTGGCAGAATTCTGTACTTGGCAGTTATAGCAGTGAGACCCTCTTCTGATAGATGCCATCTGCTATTCCTTGTACAGAGTATGTCATACTTAAAACATTTCTATCTCGTGAAATCTTTCTATTTTCTTTCCCTTTTATCGTCTAGACATGTATCGAAGTTTTTATTTGATTGGGATGGGCTTGTCTGGATAATCTTTACTATTATCTTCAATTCAGTTGATTTTACATGAATATTATGTGTGCACCTCCCCTTATTACTAAATCTAGTGACTGAAATGATATCATCATATTTGCAGATAATATGGAGTAGGCTATGTATCTTAGTTAGAGTTTTATTGCTGGGAGGAGATATCATGATCACAGCAACTCATAAAGAACATTTCATTGGGGCTGGCTTATAGTTTCAGGGGCTTAATCCATTATCATTGTGGTGGGAAGTATGGGAGCTTACAGACCAGCATGGTGCAGGAGAAGGAGCTGAGAGTGAGACATACTAGGCATAGCTCAAGCACAGGAGCCCCCCAAAGTCCATTCTCCCAGTGACACACTTCTTCCAGAGAGGCCACATCTCCTAATAGTGCCACTCCTTATAGGCCAAGCATTCAAACATATGAGTCTATGGGGGCAGTACCTATTCAAACCACTGTTCTATGGATATATCTATATCAATATGGACATATAGATATATTCAAATAAGAATTAAACTTTGAAGATATTAGACAAAAAATAATGACAAACATTTTCTTTATTGCAGCATGAGGATGAATATCTCCTTATGTGTAAATATCAAAGGAGAGGCAATACCAGGATACAAATATACAAATCTAGCCCTCACGTTTGCGTGGCCAGTTCTTTAACCACCTGATCCACTTCCATAATTCCAAGTACTTCTTTAACAGCGTGTAAAAGAGACTAAATGGCTTTAATACATCGATTTTGAATTTCTACACTTTGCACCTATAATATAATTAATTTATATTTTCAAACCACCCAGTACTGTTGTTACTGAGTCCATACCACACTAATAACTTATCTCTGCTTATTAAAGAAATATAGGACGCATGTTGCTCTAGATTGTATCTCCAATCAACTCCTCTATTTCCTTAAGCTTGCTTGTTTGTTTGTTTTTCAAAAATACAGTAGGGTGAATGTCTGTGAGATCCCAGGGGTCCATGTTAGTTGAGACAGCTGGTCTTCCTATGGGGTCACACTCCTCCTCAGCTTCTTCCAGCCTTTCCCTAACTCAACCAAAGAGATCCCCGACTTCAGTCCATTGGTTGGGTGTCAGTATCCGCCTCTGTCTCAGTCAGCTGCTTGTTTGTTGGGCCTCTCTCAGAGGAGAGCCAGGCTAGGACCCTGTCTGTAAGCATATCATAGTATGAGGAACAGTGTCAGGCCTGAGCCACCAAGCAGGCAGCATACATACACCAGGTGGTCTGAGCCTCCAGCCCCCTACACATGCACAGCAGAGGACTGCCTAGTCTGGCCTCAGGGGGAGAAGGTGTGCACCTAACTCTCAAAAGGCTTGAGACCTTAGGAGGGGGGAGGTCGGGTGGTTGGGGTGGAGGGACATCCTCTTGGAGATAGGTGGGAGGAGGAATTGGATGAGGAACTATAGGGGGCAGACCTAGAGGGGGACTGTAAAAAAAGAAAAGTAATAAAAAAAAAAAGAAAAGAAAAAAATGTAGGAGTATTTCTATCCCAGGCCTTGGTACTTGGTTTCCATATAAAGTAGAAAACTTTTAGTTTCAGATGTATGGTTGACTCCGGTATTAGGTGTGGAACAGGTTTACTGTACATGATCTCACTGGTGTCAATCTACTGGCTTGAGTGCAGTAAGACCAAGCATTTACATGAGTCAAAATGTGTTCAACTCACAAATGAGCAAGAAGGAACAATAGAAGCCAAGAAGGTTTTCCAAGCTGGTTTTCTAATTCCTGGAAAGTTGTCCCGGGAATATTTGGTCCCCTTTGCAAACAGTTTACAGTGCAATACAGCTGTCAGACTCAAAATCGTTAAACCTGGGATTTAACGTTCAATGTGTAGGCATGGATATTCTGTGCTTGGAGGGACAGAAATAAGCTAGACTCTTCGAAAAGTATAAGCAACAATGTGTGGAAGGAGAAGGTGGGTTAGCCAAAATGCCTTGGAAGCAATCCCATACTCTGTAAATTACTTTGGGTTTCTTTTCAAAGAATAAAGACTATTTTCTTGATGATCTGTATACATCTTTCGCTCCATCTACCTTTTCTATTCCTGCAGTCAGGTTTATTTTCAAGTCATCAGAACCATCATTACCTTATATAAGCACTTGTAGAGAGCAGAGAAAGAATTTATCTGTACTGCTCACTTCGGCATCTTCAGGTCTGTGAATAGTTTTTAGAATATAGTGGGTGTTCACATAGTATTACCGAGTGAGAGAATATATGAAATAAAAAACAATAAAGAACATGGGATTCTAATGTAGATTTCAGGCTATTTTAATTATATCCTTTGCTCCCGTGCTGAAAGTATTGTTTTAAAAATAATTACATCTTACTCTATTAATGCACGTTCTTTAGAATTTTAATTGTGTAATGCAAATTCATAATATAATAAAACAACATGAAGCACTCCTTAACTTTTCATCTATCTGCCAACAATGCCAAAATCATAAATGTAGCCCATTTTCTTTTATATTTTCCAGAGTATGTGTGACATGACAAGTCTTTTTATCGCTAAATCACAATTTCATGACAAATTAAGAGTCATATCAATGCTTGAAGGGATTCGAATGTGACAAATGCGAGAGGTTGACTGGAGCAGCAACCCAGTAATAACAATCCAGTTTATTTCACCACGTATAAGTGCTACTTCAATTATCTTATCAAAGACATTATCGTTTGCATTTTTCAAAAAAGAACAGACCAAAACACCTCTTCCACAGATACAGCAATGACAGGTTTTGTTCACAGTATAATGGAAGTATCTCTAATTGCACTTATGATCTGAGCAGTCAAACAAACTAATAAAAAGCTGTCAGAAGAGAATGAATAAGAAGTAAACCTTTGTGTTAGAGCTTTGTCCCTGCCCATCTCTGGCGTTTACTGGGAAGTTGAGTTACACAGACAGACCTGGATCTCTTGCTGTGTGCCTGATGAAGCAGAGTTCCAGCATAGTTTCCCACCAAAGTATTTTTTCTATCTTCCACTTTCTTCCCTCCAGCTGCCTGATTCCTGAATCTGGGTTTTGACAAAGTAACATGTTCCTGTGGTGAAAATAGGGTAGGCTAGGGTGTGATATCTTTGGCACACTGTCTAATTCTTAAAGGTTTCAAGTAATAAAATAGATGTGTATTCAAATGGCCTCTGTACAATCTGTATTGATTTAGCTTTCCATTATTGATGAGTTTGTTTCCTGATAATTACCTGAATGACACTAAAGAGGAGGTAAGCTGAGGTTTAAATTCTAAGTACTTGAATTTCCAATTGAGTGATCTCAAATATACAATAGATTATACATATAAACTGGAATATTAACCACATACTCTGCACTTTATTTCATGCATCTTTAAAAGGTCTGTTAATGGCCTAGAGTGATGGCTCAGCAATTAAGAGCACTGACTGCTCTTCCGAAGGTCCTGAGTTCAAATCCCAACAACCACATGGTGGCTCACAACCATCCCTAATGAGATCTGATGCCTCCCCACCCTGGAGTGTCTGAAGACAGCTACAGTGTATTTACATATAACAAATAAATAAATCTTTAAAAAATGGTCTATTTATTTTTAACTTGTGGATTTTAATGTTTGCCTATATGTATGAGTGTAAACCTTGTAGGTACAGTATTTTTAGAAGCCAGAAAAGAAAGCCATATCCCATGTGGCTAGGCTTATGAGTGGTTATAAACCTTTGTGGGGGTCTTGGGAACTGGATTCAGGTCTTCTGCAAGAGCAGCAAGCATATCTTTCCAGCTCCATCCTTTATTTATAATGAGGCTTGGCAAACTTTCTGTCATAGATCTAGTAGGAAATATTTTGGGCTTTCTGCACTGTATTGTGTCTATCACAACTGGTCAGCTCTGACCTCATTGCACATAAAAAAAAAAATAATACATATAGAAATGGTGGCAGCTGGGATCCAACAAAATGTTGTTTATACAAGCAAGTCACTTGTTAGATTTGTACCATGTGATCTAGTTTCTGATTCCAGATCTTTAAAAGAATAGCAATGCCAATCCAGGCATTTTTATAAAGCTGATGCAGCTGGTCAAGTACTTAGAAATGAGTAATCTCACATACTATAAAAATTCAACAGTTTCACATGTTATTAATATATATATACATATATATATA
>NW_022196896.1:54611716-54620030 GCF_008632895.1 Mastomys coucha | reverse complement strand
ATATATATATATATATATATTAGTTTTAGTTCTCACTCCATGAGATAACTTTATCTGGAAACATGATATGATGAGCCAACATTGACCACAGAAAATAAGGTTATTTGCTTGCATGAGTAACCTGCTTCTAAAGCTGTTCATAATTCTGAAAGATCTGTAGATCTTTGGACAGTAAAATCTGTCTTTAAGTGTCAAATATTAATTATACATCTATGAAGAATATGTGGCATAAATGCATCACTGTATTTGATTTGGTTAATAAAAACTAATGAAAATGCAATATTAAATCATGAAAGGATATAAGATTGATGATAGAAAATTAAGGATGCAAAATATGACACACTTTTTCAATGTGTTACCTTAAGGACAGAGAATGTTCTGAAGTGAATTTCCAACAAGAGTACTAAGAGATGATGCTACTCATTTAAATAGATGTTAATTCATTTTAAATTATAATTGAAATACAAGGCACACAAGAAGATCACATTAAAGAGTCATTGTTGAGCAAGAGAGAGCTGGATGGCAGTCTCCCTCCCTGCCTGCCTGGGAATGCTGAGCAAAGACAATGGCACTTCTGCTAGGGAGTCTGGGAGAGCACGTTTTATGGACATCTCTGAGGAGCAATTAAACTAACTGAATTCAATTAAAAATTGGCCTTCAACCAAGAGGATATGAACTTAGCCAGGAGAATATAGCTACATATTAAAAAAAAAAAAAAACTACTATCAAAGCAAGGCACAAGGATCTCAGTGATGCTTTCAGATGTGTCTTGAGTGAGAAGCTGTTATTGCCATAATAGCAAATCATTTTAATAAGCAAGGACCTTCAGGAGTTATCTCCAGGTCACTGCTTCAGAACTGTACTACAGAACTGAGTAAAATCTTAGACAAGTTACATAGCTAGAAATTGCTTTCACACCACACAAGTTACTCTTCATTCTGACTACAATTTAAGAGATGCCAGACATAGCTTAATCTTCTCACATGATACCTACAAGACCTCTTTTACATTTTTACTTACTAAAGTTAAATATTTGAGATTAGTTTCGGTGTGTGCATATTTGTGTGTGTGTGTGTGTGTGTGTGTGTGTGTGTGTGTGTGTGTGTGTGTGTATTTCTGGTGTTGGAAAATGAAACCTAACCTTCAATGTTAAACAAAAACTCTACTGCTAAGCCACATGACTCATGACTACAAATTCTTTTAAATCATTTTTATCTTTATATTAGCTTTATTAAAGGTACATTTGTAATATATACTTAATATATGAGTACAATATAATACAAAATATTAAATGATGAAAATCACCTCCAAAGAACTAGAATTCTGTAATAGACACTTTGATAAATAACTAACATGCATTATAGATTATTCTTTATGAAACTGTACATAGATTTTGTTCATGAAAGTTGTTTTACTAAATAATAGTTCAAAAAATCCAAGATCATTAAGTAGAAGATATGTTTTCTTCAACAACATTTTCTGTTTATATGTCTATTAAAGGACATTGATGATTCAGATTGAAAATGATGCCATAGTAAAAGATGGGATTGCTTTTAGAGTGGTTAATTATAAACTCTCTGCTTTTGATTGTTGGTAAAATATTGTTTGAAATATTGTCTTAAATAAGGATCATTTGTTATAACTAACTGGTACATTTTGAAATAGATGCTGGACATAGAAAACCAGAGTTGGATTGTTGCTAATTTTAGCAAAAATAAAATAAGTTGCTTACTAACATGCTACATGGAATGTACTAACCACTTGATGTTGCATTTTTTTAAAATTTAATATCGCAATAACTTCACAGAGCATATACAATGATTATCACTATATTATACTTAAGATAGCCAAGTGTCTTTAAAACAATATGGTCAGTCAGCCAGATCGATACATTTTATAGCTAATGACAGCAAATATACAAGGTTGGTATTATTCTTCCAGTTTTTACTGATGAGGAATCTCAGGTTCAAGCAAATTAAAAAATTTAAGTAGGTTAGGGTACTAGTAATTCAAATTAAATGCAATATTTTGATCACAAATTTATTCCATTAGCCAAAAATAGAATTACCAATTTTAATATTAATATTGCTATTAATCTTGTAGTAGAATACTTAATTAATAATTAATCATAGAAAATGTACTTATATTAATTATTACAGGAACCAAAACATTTCTCAGAGAGTAAATATACTTAGAAACAACATTTTGAATAACTTTTGGGGTAAGACTTTAAAGTAAAGGTACAAAGAGTCCAAAAATGCAATAATATTGTGTTTATTTTCTGTGATGAGGGGAAGAAACTCAGAGAAGAACATGGAAAAAGGAGCCAGCTTTGGGGTTAAGGAATGTTACTCCTTCATATATTAGCTGGTTTGTAAAAGAATCTCCTGGGTATGAAGTTGACATCCTAAAGCATTCTTACTAAGTAAATTATTTCCTGATATTTTCCACTATAGGGGTAACTTTAGTTTCCTAATGTTTCTTAGAGTTTCTATTGTGAAGAGACACCATAACCATGGCAACTCTTAAAAAGGAAAATATTTTTTCCATTTTTTATTAGATATTTTCTTTATGTACATTTCAAATGTTATCCCCTTTCCTGGTTTCCCCTTTGAACACCCCTTGTCCCCTCCCACCTCCCCGGCTCACCAACCCACCCACTCCTGCTTCCTGGCATTCCCCTACACTGGGGCATAGAGCCTTCACAGGACCAAGTGCCTCTCCTCCCATTCATGACCTACAGGGCCATCCTTTGCTACATATGCAGCTGGAGCCACGAGTCCTACCATGTGTACCCTTTGGTTGGTGGATTAATCCCTTGGGAGCTCTGGGGGTACTGGTTAGTTTATATTGTTGTTCTGCCTATGGAGCTGTACTCCCCTTCAGCTCCTTGGGTCCTTTCTCTAGCTTCTCCATTGGGGACCCTGTACTCAGTCCAATGATTGGCTGTGAGCATCCACCTCTGTATTTGTCAGACACTGGTAGAGCCTCTCAGGAGACAGCTATAACAGGCTGACAGAAGCCTGTTATAACATTGTGACTCATTCACATTAGTAAGAGTTTCTTGCATTCTTATATGTCACACACATTTGTTAATTTTGAATTCTGCTTTATATCTTTGGTGTAAGTTTACAGCTGAGAAAACTAAGGAAAAGCTCAAGGCCTCAGTCTTTAAAGTGATTGCCTTGTCAGCATGAAGATGTGAGTTTGCTAATCAGGACCCATGTTAAAATACTGACAAGAGTAGACATGATGCTGTACACTTGTATCACCATTGCTGTGGAGATGGAGACAGGGAGCTCTTGAGGGCCTGAGATATGTGCACACATGTGCATGTACACATACATACAAGAGTAGGCACACACAAAAAAGCAGAGTAACATATCAGCATAAAATAAAAATCACGTTTTCTTTCATATGTAGAACCTAAGTTGAAAAGTACAAGTATATGTCATAAAGGCAAAAGGAAACTATCTGAACAAAGAAAGAGTTTCAGTGGGGAAGAAACACATTGGATGGTGATGGAGAATACAGACAACAGACAATGAGGTCTATTCATTTTTACATTTATTTAAAAGAGTCATTTTTCTGAAGACAGCAAAAATGTCAGGCAAAGACATGATTTAAGACAATACAACCTTCTTATTTTGTGGGGGGTGTTATTTGTTTCTTTATCTAAATCCTTTTTCATATTTCCATTCCAAAAGAGATGAATGGAAAGTAGAAAATGGTGAATCATTTTTTGCTGTTATTGCTGTTATCTTTAATCTTTGTTTACAGTCCAGATTTATCCCCCTCCCAGTCCACCCTCTTACTGTCCCACATCCCATACCTCTTCCCCACCCCCAACTCCAAGACGATGTCCCCACTCCACCACCCTCACCTTCACCCCACCAGACCTCTCCACTCCCTGGGACCTCCAATCTCTTGAGGGTTAGGTACATCTTCTCCCACTGAGGCCAGACCAGGCAGGCTTCTGCTGTATATGTGTTGGGGGCCTCATATCACGAAGTGTATGCTGCCTGGTTGGTGGCTCAGTGTCTGAGAAACCTTGGAGGTTCAGGTTAGTTGAGACTGCTGGCCTTCCTATGGAATCACCATCCTGCACAACTTCTTCCAACCTTTCCCTAGTTCAATCACAGGGGTCCCCAACTTCAGTCCATTGGTTCAGTATAAATATCTGGGTCTGTCTAGGTCAGCTGGTAATTCAATTGTCAGACTCAGTTATTTTATGTAACATTAGAATCTAGCCCTAAAATCTCCATTGAATGTGAAGGGAATTTCCCAGTCATATGAGCTCCTGGATCATTGATGTAAGAATCTGATGGTTTTGCAAAATACTTATTTAGAGACTGAGAAATGCAATAATTTATAATGCTTCAGAAGATTATATTAAAAATAGTACATATGCCATCCCTCAAAAGACCTCGAGGAGCATTGTGCAACTGAACAGAATGATTTTGAGAACCAAAAGTCATTGAGGATCAGAGCAACAGTATTTTCTGGACATGGTGAGGCCTCTGTACTCCTGAGCTGACTGTAGATGATCTATACAAGATCAATTGGGTCAACATTCTAACATGGACAGGGGAGGAGATAATGAGCTCTCACCCATAACAGTGGAGCTGTGTATAGTTGATGATTTCTGGGGGAAGAAGAAAACTGTTTTTGTTAATGAATGTAGTGGTTTGAATAGATTTGACCCCTATAGATTCATCTGTTTGAATGCTTGACCATAGGGAGTGGCACTGTTAGAAGGTGCCTTATTGGTGGGGGTGTGGTCTTGTTGGGGGAAGCATGTTACTGTGTAAGTGGGCTTTGAGGCCTCCTATGCTCAGGCTCTAGCCAGTGCAGGAGAGACCTCCTCATGGCTGCTTGAAGAATAGAGTCTCTTCCTGTCTTCCTTCAGATCAATATGTAGAACTCCAACCAAAGAGTATAAATGGAGAGATCCATGGCTCCAGCTATATATATGGCAGAGGATGGCCTTATCTGGCATCAATGGGAGGGGTGACCTATGATCCTGTGGAGGCTTGATGCCCCACTGTAGGAGGATGCTAGAGTGGTGAGGCAGGAGTACATGAGTGGGTGGAGGAGCACCCTCATAGAGGCAAAGGAGAGGTGTGTTGGGATGGGGGATTGTTAAGGAGAAACCAGGAAGGGGGGATATCATTTGAAATGTAAAAAAATAAAATGATTAATAATAATAATAATAATAATAATAATAATAATAATATGTAAAAATTTCAGTTCTTTCCGGAACACCATGTCTGCCTACACACTGCCATGTTTCCTTCCATAATGATAATGGACTGACCCTCTGAAACTGTAAGCCAGTCCCAATTCAATGTTTTCTTTTATAAGAGTTCTCTTGTTCATGGTGTCTCTTCACAGCAATAAAATCCTAACTATGATAAAGAGTGTGAACCCTTGTAGGTTGACAGCTCCAGTGGATGTGCTCATACCCATTAGTATGTTGGCAGCATATCTGAGTTATTAAACAAAAAACAGTATATGAAATTAAAAATAGGACAGAACACAAGGAGTGGATTAGGGAGGAGTTAGAAGGGAAGTGGGTCAAGGAAATCTGATTAAAATATATTTTGTGAAATCTTCAAATACTTGATAAAAATATCATATTTTAAAAGTTCCCTTGACTTTCTCCTCTTTTCTGGCATTAAAGTAATTGATACACCAACCACTTTTAGAAATGGGAATGTTGGTTGTTGTATTAGATTAATTCAGTACACCTAATAATTGCTTGTAAAGAACATAGCAATTTAGAAACTCCCCAAATGACCCCCAAACACCACTAAATACCTTTTTATAAAACTTTAATATGTGATATCAGTGAGAGCTTAACCTTAAATTTTATTCATGCAAACTAGTTTCCAATGCATATTACAATCTGCCTTTTAGTGCAAGCACAGAATGGAAACTTAATTTCCCAATTACTTGTACCTTATAATGGAAGCGCTCAATTACCCTGACAAGTTCTGCTCTTTGAGTGGCTTTCAGAGTCTATAAGTAGTTTAGCATTACCTGGAGATCCTCATCTTAGAATAAATGTTACATCCAACGCTTCTTTCAGTAAAAAATTCAATCATGCAAATAAAAATATAATGAAAATTATTTTAGTTTATATCGTGGATCTATTTTTGTGACACTTTTAGGAACTAAAATCACTACTGTTAAATTATTAAATACATAAGGTGAGACTCATAATTGGTCAAAGTTCTGAGAATAAGGAGTTGTGAGTGTTCATCCTTATATGGAGCATCTAAAGGTGGTACATGGAAGATGAAGAGAGAGGAGGTAGAAAGATTGAAGTGTTGACAGATAGGGAGGTCCACTGTGAGACCTACTTTCTGGTTATGACATAGATATTGTACTTATGAACTCACAGCAGCTATATTCATCTACATAAGACCTGCAAAAGATCACCCGAGCAAATATTCTAGTCTGGATGAGGAAACCCATCCTCAGTAGCTATTGCCAAATGACAGCTGCTCAGGAAGGGAGATTGATTTCTCTCTGAGAGTATGGACACTGAGGAGATGCACTCTCTCTGAGAGTGTGTCTGTGTCTCAGTGGGTGGCACCAGCCAGTGCACATATGGGTAGCACTAAATATACTTGGTGAGTTATTAAGAAAAGAATGAAGAAGAATGGTAGGAAATGTAGAGGAGGGAAAAAAGATTTGAGGAGATGAACTTGAGAGTTGCACATGTGTAGGAGACGTGGTGGGGGGAGTTGAAGGGTGCATGTAGGGACCCTAACTAGGTATTCATGTGTGCATGGCCATGACCAAATATTTTACCAGCCCAGAACTACTTTTTTTTTTTTATTGAGATACAACCGTATTTACCACAGTCTGTCTTTTAAATCAATGTGTAGCCAAGGTTGACCTTGTAAATACAAATGTTCCGCCTCTTCCTCTGGTGTTCATATGCTACCAGACCTGAATTATATGATGAGAAATCAAACTCAGAGCTTCCTGAATGTGAGGCAAAAAAAAAAAAAAATACTTACACTTCTGTCTTTTTTGTTTATGTTTTAGTCACTGAAAATTGCTTTATAGTTAATGACCTAAGGATTAATATGCCATGCGAGTCTTTTACTTGCCATGTGGGAAGCCTCCACTTTACAATACTGCTGACTGAATGTTCTCTGGAGCACAAGGAAATTCATTCATATGTTGACTTTAAAGGAACTAATGTAGGTGGGCATATGGCTTTTAGGAAGATAGGCTTCTAACAGAAATGATAAAGATGTCCAAGATTTAATTGTCAAAAGCAAAATTAATTTAATTAATTAATTAATTTTTTTATGAATTTGAAGTGTTGTAGGAGGGCTAGTGACATGGTTTAGCCCTAATAATACTTATTGTGTAAGACTCATGTCCAGACCCCATGACAGAAAGAACAAACTTCTGGAAGTCATTCTCCACATACATATGTGTGCTGTGATACACACACACACACACACACACACAACACACACACACACACACACACACACACGCACGCCCCCTCCATGTGCACAAAATTAATGAGTGAAATTTTAAAAACATAACATTATCCATAGATCTCAAATTTTGGATCAGATGAAGAATATTATCAAACAATTTGTCTAAAAGTCTTGAAGTCCCTAATAAAGTAATTTATTAATAAAAGATTAATGTGGTTAAAATAAATAGAGGTAAATAAATGATCTATAAATTATTGTCAATTAAGAGAAAGGTAATACTTGAGAACATGATGGCTAGACAAAAATTGAAAATATTAAAAGTTTAAATGCAAGGCCATATAAAGAAGGGTTAAATGAAAACAAAAAATTTCAAATTAGAAGCATGAAAAGTCTAGAAAATACCGTTTCCATGGCACAAAAGGTTTCATGATAAGAGAAGGAAGAGAGAACTAATTCTTAATTCAATATCAATTAATCAACAAAGAAATAATTGTTTGATCTTAAAAATATTGACCAACAATTACTAAGAGTGAAATGATAATCAATAAGTCACAAAACCAATAACAATTCCTCCTACTTATTACTTCATGTAAAGCCTTATATCTGTCTTGGTCTATAAATTGCATCAAGCATGAAGAGTTTAAATGTTTTTAAAGTTTCTATGACACTTTTTTAATAATCTAAAAAAACCTTTTAAAATATGTGAGACAGAAGGAGATAAGAAATGCTATATCTATTTTAAACATACTCATTTATTCAAATAATAATTTAACCAATTCAGCATTGGTATATAAACTTATGCAATAAATTATTGCATGTTTGTGAGATTTGTTTTTTTTTTTTTT
>NW_022196896.1:54581874-54603780 GCF_008632895.1 Mastomys coucha | reverse complement strand
CTGGGAAGCTGAGAGGATCGTGTCCCTGCTGCCCTGCGGCTCCCCTGGGAGTCGTGGGGCCTGTGGCTTCTGGCTGGCTGCTCAGGTCTCAGAAACTCACCTGAGAGAAAATGGTGAATCCCGCCTGGGTCTCTGGCCTAAGGCGCCTCCGGGCTGGCTGCTCCAGTCTCAGAACCTCACCCGAGAGACAACGTAGGATCCTGCCTGGGTCTCTGGCTTAATGCGCTCTCTGGAGGTAGGAGATCCACTTGCAGGGAAGGGGCAGAGGAGGACGCTGAACATCCTCTGTCACTCGGAAGCTGAGAGGATCGTGTCCCTGCTGCTCTGCGGCTCTGCTTTTGTTCGTGAGATTTGTGAACCTACAGAAAACAAAATGATAACCAACGGAAGCCTATTTTGATATACTACTTTTCTTTTAAATATTTTCTTCCATTCTTTCTTTATTTATTTACAGCCCTTGAGCCTCCCTGGTGGTCCCCCTTCCCAAAGTTCTTCATCCCATTCCCCCTCCCCCGTGCCTCTAAGAAGGTGCTCTCTCCCCACCAGATCTCCCCACTCCCTGGGACCTCATGTCTTTAGAGGGCTAGACACATCTTCTACTGAGGCCAGACCAGGCAGTCCTCTGCTGTATACGTGTTGGGGTCCTCAGACCCGCCCATGTATGTTGCCTGGTTGGTGGCTCAGTGTCTCAGAGATCTCAGGGCTTCTTGTTAGTTGAAACTGCTGGTTTTCCTATGGGGTTGTCCTCCTTCTCAACTTCTCTCATTCTTCCCCTAATTCAACCACAGGGATCCCCAACTTCACTCCAAGGGTTCAATGTAAGTATCTGCATCTGTCTCAGTCAGTTGCAGGTTGGATCTCTCAGAAGACAGCCATGCTAGGCTCCTGTTTGTAAGCATATCATAGCACCAGTAATAGTGTCAGACCTTGGTGTCTCCCCATGAGGTGGATCCTCAATCCAAACAGTCACTGGACCACCTTTCCGTTAGTCTCTTCTCCATTTTTGTCCCTGTAGTTCTTTTGTACAGGAACACTTCTGGGTCGGAAATTTTGCCTATGGTTTGGTAACACCATCCCTCCTTTTGATGCCCTGTTGGGTATTTCATCTAAGCTTATTCCCATTGAGTCCTGAGAGTCTCTCACCCCCCAAGTGTCTGGTGCTTTCTAGAGGGTCTCCCCACCTCCTACTTTCTGAGGCTGCATATTTCCATTCATTCTGCTGGTACTCTGGCCTTCTCTCTTGTTCCCTTGGCATATCAGACCCTGTTCCACTTTTCCCCTTCCCTTCCCCTCTCCTACTTAAATCTCTTCTGCCCTCTGCCTCCTGTGATTATTTTCTTCCCCCCAACTAAGTGTGATTGAAGCATCCTTACTTGGAGTTTCTTCTCCTTAAACTTCTTAAATTTTGTGGGTTGTAGCATAGATATTCTATACATTTTGGCTAATATCCACTTATTAGTGAGTACATACCATGGATGTCCTTTTGGGTCTAAGTTATCTCACTCAGGATGATATTTTCCAGTACCATCAAAATACCTGCAAAACTTATGATGTCCTTGTTATTAATAGCTGGATAGTATTCCATTGTGTAGATGAACCATATTTTCTGTACCCATTCTTCCTTTGAGAGATATTTGGACTGTTTCCATCTTCTGGATATTAAAAATAAGGCTGCTATGAACATTGTGGAACATGTGTCCCTGTGGTATTGTAGGACATCTTTTTGGTATATGTCCAAGAATCAACATAGCCAAAAGCTAGTCCTTTGAGAAAATCAACAAGATAGATAAACCCTTAGCCAAACTAACTAGAGGGCACAGAGACAGTATCCAAATTAACAAAATCAGAAATTAAAAGGGGGGCATAACAACAAAACTGAGGAAATTAAAAAAATAAACATTAGATCTTACACAAAAGCTGTTGCTCAACAAAACAGGAAAACCTAGGTGAAATGGATGACTTTTTAGACAGATACCATATACCAAAGTTAAATCAAGGTCAAGTATACTATCTAAACAGGCCCATATCCCCTAATGAAATATAAGTAGTCATTAAATCCTCTCAACCAAAAAAAGCCCAGGGCCAGATGGCTTTAGTGTAGAATTCTACTAGGCCTTCAAAGAAGAGCTAATACCAACACTCCTCAAACTATTTCTTACAATAGAAATAGAAGGAACACTATCTAATTTATTCTATAAAGACATGGTTACTCTGATACATAAACCACACAAAGACCCGACAAAGAAAGAGATAACTTCAAACTAATCTTGCTTATGGACATCAATGCAAAAATACTCAATAAACTAGCAAATCAAATCCAAGAACACATCAAAACGATCATTCACCAAGATCAAGTCGACTTCATCACAGGGATGCAGGGATAGTGTCAATAAATGGAAATCCATCAATATAATACACTATACAAACAAATACAAAGAAAAAAATCACATGATTATCTCAGAAGCTTAAAAAGCATTTGACAAAATACAACACTCCTTCATGTTAAAAGTATCGATATACTATTGTGATATCTATTTTGATACACTAAAAAGCTACACTGGTAATCTAGGTGCTGCGGCTGTCCATAGACAAGAGAATTCAAGGCAATATGAATATAATGAATATGCTTCTTATTATAATGAGTTTGAAATACACTTTCATATTCCTGTCTAAAAGATAGTAAAAATAGATTAGTTGATTAACAGCATTCTGTCACAAGTACAAGACTCCCAGTCAGTGAAGTGCAAGGAAAATCCTTACTGGGAACTGTCAAAAATGATTAGGTACACCAGACAACACTGCTGCCTTCTAGAAATTACCATTCTAACGTAGAAAATGTTCTACTTGTGTTACTTTCATGTAGCAGTGCCTGATCCACTTGATGTTGGCCACAGACAGAAGAAGCATATCAGATATCCAGGCAATGTTGATTGTGGGATGATAGTTAATGTTTCAAGTGGAGGAATCCCCCACTGAGGACTGACCAATGAATTATTTACCACAAACTGTTTTTCTCTATCGTTTCTCCCACTGAGAAAAGTGATTAAATGAGGACATAGAGGCATAGCCCTTTTCCTCAAGTTCTTGCCCCATCTCCATGACTTAAAATGTTGAAAACTTATTGACTGATAAATAACTTCAAATCTGATGTTGTATCAGTTTTCAGACTCAGCCTTTAAAATACAGACTCACCTTTCCCCCTTCATTTGCCCTAATTGCTGAGTGACAACCGCAATAATATTAGAAAATCAAGCGGCCTCATGGACAGGCCCATATGAAGTTCTGATGCAGCCAGTCTTACAGGTTTTATCGATTATTGAGACAACAAGTAGCACCAAGAGAAAATTATATAAGGGGTCTTCCTGGAGATAAACTCTCATGTTGCAAGTCAAGCCAGTCCATCAGCAAAACTCTCCCTAAATCACATATTTGAGATAATAATAAATAGCTAATATTTTAGGAAAAGATATCCCCCACACACACATAAACACACATACAAATACATCCACATACTCATATATTTAGTATAAAGAAGTCACTTGTTCCAGGAAGTAAGTTGATTAGCATATTTTACCGGTCTAGAATTTCCATATGAACCAGCAATAGGCTCCACATAAAACTTTGAATTTATTGTGTTTTTTTTTAAGAAGTAAAATAAGAAAAATTTTTTTGTTTCAAATTCACTCATTTTTCTCTTTGGATTAACTGATTAGAGGTAGACTAATAAAGGATATGGAACATGAGATAGATGTCATTTGAAAGAAATAAAGTGAAAACAATGAAAAGGAAAACAATTGCTGACTAGATTTGGGTTGTAGAGTTATGTTAAGAACTGAGTTGTGCTTTCTTAACTCTATTGGAAGAGGCAACAAGAGAGAGGATGGGAAAACACCTGTGAGGAGGGGGGAGAAGGAAGAGAGAAGGGAGGGTTGTTTTGTTTTGCTTTTTGTTTTGTTTTGTTTTGTTTTAATACCAGCCTTCAGCACTTTGAGCAAATGTGCATTCTTGGAACAAGTAAGTCTAAGGGCAGTGTAGAAAATCAAAACATGACATTATAGATAACAGTTATCATTGATAAGATATTGGAGGAGTAAACGTATTTTCCTTATTAGCTAGATAGGTAGGTGACTTAGGGTTTCTATTGCCGCAATGAAACACCATGGCAAAAAAAATTGGGGAGGAATGGGTTTTAATTTAGCTTATACTTTCACAGCACTGTTCATGACAGGAGGAAGTCAGGACAGGAAGACAAACAGGGCAGGAACTTGGAGGCAGGGGCTGATGAGGAGGGCATGGAGGGATGCTATTTACTGGCTTGCTTCACAGGGCTTGTTCAGCCTGCTTTCTTTTCTTTCTTTCTTTCTTTTTTTTAAGCTATGTGTCAATGTAACTTACGGCATAAAATTAGAAAGCAAACCCCTCATAATTTAAAGAAATTCTCATTGCAGTTCTTATAGAATCTAGGACTGAGAGCCCAGGGATGGCACCACCCACAATGGGCTGTGCCATCTCCCACAAATCACTAATTTAAAATATTCCTCACAAGTTTGTCTACAGCTCAATCTTATGTAGGCATTTTCTTAATTGAAGTTCCTTCCTCTCAGATATTAGCTTGTGTCAAGTTGACATAAAACTACCCAGCACAATAGGTGTGTGATTTCTTAAAAAGAACCCATTTCATTTAAGGAGTGAGTTTTGCTTCTTACCCTAAATCTAATACAGCTGTGATCCATCCTTAGAAGAGACATTAATTAACTTACCATTTAAACATCAAGAGCTTAGAAGGGAGAAGTTGGCTGAAGAAATATGTGTGCTAGCTAGCATCTCTTTACAGGAATGTATGCATGCATATAAATATTCTTGTCATAGTGTTTAAAGTTAATAAATAGATTAGATAACCATATGTGATGGTGGGGAAGAGGAATGTCCTAGTGTGCTCAGTATGATTCTGGCATCTGAAGCATAAGGAATGCAAAAGCTGGGGGTGGGAGGGCATTGTTATAGATTATTTTACTACTGTTTTAGGGAACTGCTGGGGTCAGGCAGTGTGCGGAACCATTGTCATTGCATGAAGGCTTTCAGAGGGTAAGGGGCCTCAAAAGATCATTTTCTCCAGCTGTAAAACTAAAGCCTGGGATTCAGTGGAGAGCCCAAGATGGTGGAAGTTCCAGAGCCATGGGATATCTGCCAAAGAGAACTGCATACAGGGTAGAAGCAACCCAATGAAAATTTGTTTCAGACTGTAAAGCTAGAGGAGGAACCATCTAAACCTTAAAAAGTACTTGGCATGGAGCTAAAGAACTTGGAGTTTGTTCTGCTGGGTTTTTGTCTCTTTAGTCCACTATTCTTCACTATGCCTCATTTCTTCCCTTTTGGAATAGTAGTGTATATTCTGTGCTAATATATGTTGGAAGTATATAATTTGATTTATTTCACAGAGGGTCAAAATTATTATACTGCCTTTCCCAGAAGAGATAGGTGACTCTGATATAGGAGACTCTGGGCTTCTGATTCTTTCTTTCTCTCTTTCTCCCTCTCTCTCTTTCTCCCTCTCTCTCTTTCTCTCTGTCTCTCTCTCTCTCTGTCTCTCTCTCTCTCTGTCTCTCTCTCTCTGTCTCTCTTTCTTCTTCTCTCTCTCTCTCTCTCTCTTTCCTTTTCTTCTCTCATATACTACATTCTGAAAGCAAGCAGTTTCCCCTCCCTCCACTTCTCCACCCCTCCCCTCTTCCCAGATCCACTACTTCTTCGTTTCCCTCAGAAAAGAGCAGGCCAGCGGGGATATCAACCAAACATAGCATAACATGTAACAAAAAGAGTAGTCACATACCTTCATATCAAGGCTGGGTGATGCAAAGGGTTCCAAATGACAGCAAAAGAGTTAGAGACATTGACTTTTGACTTTTAAACATTGTTTTTTAAAATGTTAAGACTGTGTGGGCTTTTGGCATTGGACTAAATGCTTTCTGTATTACAGTTTGGCCAGAAGCTTATGGGGGCCTGGGACTGGAATGCTGTGGCTTGAATGAGAAATGTCCTACATGGGCTCAGGTAGACGACCCTTTGGTCTCAGGTTGGTAGCAAAGTTTGCAGAGCTTTAGGTCGCATGGTCTTGTTGAAGTAAGTATATTGCTAGGGTCAGTCTTTGAGCGTATATAGCCTCACCCTTCTTCCAGTTTGTTCTCTTTCTCTTTCTCTCTCTTTTTCCCTCTGCCCCCCACCTCTCTCTCTCTGCTACATGCTCAATGGAGGCTCTTGTCACCTGCTGCTACACTGCCCCGACAGTATGAATTCCAACTCCATGAAAAATTAATCCTAAATAAACTCTTCCATAAGTTACTTTTGATTATTTTAACACATCAAGGGGAAAGTAACTAATCCCCTAAGGAAATGATGGTAAACAACAACAACAACAAAAAAAACAGGGAACTTAGACATAACACTTTTCACTTTAAGGTCATATGGCTGAAAGACTAGCAAAGGAGACTGGGAAGTAGTTAAGTAAATAAAATTATTCCTGAAGGAAGATGGTAAAATAGAAATAAGAGATAGTCTTCAAGTTGGAACCCATGGCTTTCAAAATAACACAGAGAGTGAAAGACGAGGAAAACTCATTCAACTTTGGAACAATGTCTTTAGTGACCCTTCAACTTTGGAACAATGTCTTTAGTGACCCTGGCAAGGCCTTTCCCAGTAGAATCATAGGAACAAGAATGGAGTCCATTGAGAAATTTCAGAGAAGCTGGGGAGTAAAGTGAATGTGGCAACTGTTCTAAGGAAGATTCATTTTTAAAAGGAAATGCAAAATACAGATTCTTGCCTTGAAGGCTTAAGATGTTTATTAGTACTATAAAGGTGTAAATCGATGGAAACAACCTGGAAATACTATTGGTATGAAAGTCAATATGATTACAAACTGAGACAGCTCATCAAGTATAAGGGTAGTATATGCCAAGCTGGATGACCTGTGTTTAATCCCTGGCACCCATAGAGTAGGATGAGAGAATGGATTCCCTCACTTGTTCTCTGACCTTCGACTTGCACACGGAGGTGCACCCTTCCTTCCAGAGTCAATAGATGCAATAAAAGTAATTTTTTTTTTAAAGTATGACTCAAGTTATTTGTGGAAGGATGACTTTGGAGATATGGGCAACTGTCTTCCTGAACACGAGAAGAAAAACATGCTTGGAGACATAGTGAATAATTCTACTATGGAAGCAGAAGGAATTCTCATATGATGACATCTGTTTTTTTTCTATCTGAAGAATTAAGAAAGGTTGTAAATTATAATTAAAGTATTAAAGGAGAATAAGGGATGAACTTGCATGATAAAATGCATACCCCATGCCCCAATGCTACCAGAATAAAAAAGTTGAATAGTCCACAACCAGTGTGCTGAGACCATTTGAGCCTAGTCGTGCACAGGTGTATCAGACTGTTTGTTTATGGGTGCTCTGATGCATGTGTCCTTGATCAGAGAGGGCTGTTGCGTAGTCTAATATCCAGCTAGTAAAGTATTATTATACTCTGGCAAAAATTGCTACATTATTTATTATAATCATGAATGTTGAGTCCATGGAGTGCACATTAGCTATCTAATGATGCATAACAGATAATCCCCAAATATAGCAATTATAAACAAATATTTGGTTTCTTTTAGTTTTCATAGGACAGGAATCCAGAATTATCTTTGCTGGATGGCATAGCTCCATCCAGCATAGTCTCTTCTATAGCTGCAACTTAGATGTTAGCCTCGTGATTCTCAAGATTTATCTCAGGACTACTTCTGAGCTACTCAGAGGATCACCTTATAGTCAAATTTAGATATGTGTCTCTATAGGACTGCTAAGCTAATGCTAGTCAATTTAGCCAAGAAATTATTTATAAGAAGGGTCTTCCCAGGTTAGAAAATAGTTACTTTTGTTGTGGTAATTTCCAACCTTTTTATACTTTAAATTTGCAAACGACAGCCCATTACTTTTGTTATATTATAGCTGACAGAAGCAGCTTTCGAGTGTTACCCTACATACCTGCTATTGCTGATAGAATGGGATTTTACTGTAACCAAAAATTGGTCTGAATAGGAGAGGACTAAGGCCAGAGAGGACTTCTGTGCAGGAGTAGATGAGAATATGGAATGGAAAGTCAAGCTTGAGGAAGCCTGACAATTTTGGAAATTGTAGTGGAAGTGAGAGACATTTGCAGGATATAAGTGGAATGGTTGCAATTATATCACTCAGAAATTTGCCACCTCCTCTTTTCTAGTTTCCATTTCTTCTAAGATGCTGATATAGCAATTTTCTCAAGTTTGAAATTGAAATATCCTTTTCTGAAAGAAGGTGGGAGACTCATGAGGCTCAGGCCTTGAAAGCACTTAAGGGGATTCAAGAAGCTCAGGAAAAGGCAAGACCTTCGTTTGTAGTTCTCTACTCCGTTCTCTTGTTTCACTGCTCAGGAGAAGACTTCAAGCACTGTGCTGAAGAAGTGTGGATAATGTAGATGCGCCCCCCCCCCACACACACCTTTTTTTGTACCTGGATAACCAGCAGTACTGAGAGATTTCCTTACTTAGGATAATATTGACTATAGTTTTGACATGCAGCCTTCATGATATAGAAATACGTTCCACATATTCTTAGTCTCCTCAGGAACTTTACCATGAGTTGATGCTGGATTTTGTCTGCCTTTCCATATTTATTGATATGATGAATGAATATTCCTAGTTTTTTTGAGTTCATTTTGCCAGAACATTGAGAATAATCACCTCTATGTTAATCAGCTGTATGGATTTTTGGTATGAGTTTTTACTACTACTACTATCACTATTATTATTTTATTATTATCATTATTATCATTATTATTATTATTATTATTATTATTATTATTATTATTATTATATCCTTTTTACAGTCTAGTCTTCATCATCCTTCTGGTCTGCCTCTCCACCTGACTGCTGCCCATCCCATAGCTCCTCCCCATCTCCAAGAGGATGTCCCCATCTCCACCTCTACCTCACTAGACCTCCCCACTCCTCAGGGCCTCAAGCATCTCTAGGGCTAGGTGCATCTTTTCTCACAGAGGCCAGTATAGTCAGTCCTCCACTGTATATGTGTCTATGGGACCTCATATCTGCTGGTGTATGCTGCCTGGTTGGTGGCTCAGTGTCTTAGAGTTCTCGGGGGTCCAGGTTAATTGAGACTGCTGGTCTTTAAATGGGGTTGCCCTTCTCCTCAGTTTTTTCCAGCCTTTCCCAAATTCAACCACGGGGTTTCCAGGCTTCTGTCCATTGGTTGGGTGTTAGTATCTGCATCTGACTTTCAGCTGCTTGTTGGGCCTTTCAGAGGGCAGCCACGCTAGGCTCCTCTTTGCAAGCATACCACAGCATCAGTAACAGTGTCAGGCCCCAGGGCATTCCCTTGAGCTGGATCTCAATTTGGGCCTGTCACTGAACATCCTTTCTCTCTTGCTTTTCTCCATTTTTATCCCTGCAGTTCCTTCAGACAGGAATATTTCTGGGTCAGGGATTTTGACTGTGGGATAGCAACCCCATCCTTCCACTTGATGTCCTGTCCCTCCACTGGACGTGGATTCTACAAGTTCCTCCTCTCCATGTAGAGAACTTCATCCAGGGTCCCTTCCTTTGGGTCCTGAGAGTCTCTCACCTCACAGGTCTCTGGTGCATACTCAAGGGTCCCTCCACCCCCCCCCATCTCCTACCTTGGGATATTGCCTGTTTTCATTCTTTCTGCTGGTCCTCGGGGCTTCACTCCTGTTCCCTACCACCCAATACCTGAGCATGTTCCCTTCTTGCCCTCCCTGTTCCCTCTCCCACCCAGGTCCTTCTCTCCCTCCTTCTGTCCCCGTGACTGCTTTTTTCTCCCTCCCTTTGGCTTGTTAACCTTCTTGAGTTCTGTGGATTGTATCTTGGATATTCTGTACTTTTTTGGATTATATATACTTATTAGTGAGCATATACCATGCATGTCCTTTGGTGTCTGAGTTACATCACTCAGGATGATATTTTATAGTTCCATCCATTTGTCTGCAAAACTCATGATATCCTCATTCTTAATAGCTGAGTAGTATTCCATTGTGTAAATGAACCATATTTTCTGTATCCATTCTTCTGTTGTGGGACACCTGGGTTGTTTACACCTTCTGGTTATCACAAATAAGGCTGCTATGAATATAGCATAACTCTCTGAACCCTCAGGGGAGAGACCTGATGAAGGTATTCCATTTAGGACTGAGTGTTCCAAAGTCTCTCAGTCTTTGGGTGTTGGATATTGTTTACTTGTAGATCTCTGGGTTAGTTCTTATGTGCTGCAAGAGGAGCATTACTTGTTGACTGTTGAGCAAGGCACTGATTTGGGTACCAGCTTGGTGTGGTTACTTGATAGTTTTATTTGTGGGTTGTATATTGGCTTTTATATCACAGTACTATTGACAATGTTGGCAAAGATGTAGAAAAGTGGGAAAATGTGCACACCTCTTACGTTGAAGTAAAACAGCTATAGAAATCTGTGTAGTGCAATCTCAAGATTAAATGACAAGAAACAGCAACAACAGGAATAAGAAAACACATCTGTCTCCCACCCATCACTTCTTGGTATTAACCCAAAGAAATCAAGTCAGTAAATCACAGAGACCCTTGAACATTAATGTTCATTTACAGTGCTATTCACAATACCAAAATTGTTGGGCCAGATGTGGTGTCCAATAACAAAGGAGTAGATAAAGAAAGTATATTATACTAATGAAAAATTCTAGCAGTTATAAAGAAAAAGTCCCACTTGTAGGAAAATAGCTCCAACTTGGGAAATCACATTAACTGAATTAATTCATTTGAGAAGTAGAAATACATAAAATCATGTAAGTGTTATGAGAGTAGAAGTAAAACTCTCCAGGGGAACAAAGGTTACTAGGGGAAAAGTGGGAACTTTAAAGTAGAAGTTAGGGTATATTGGAAGGGCATGCTGAATTTGCATTCTTTACTCATACAAAAAAGCTTGGATCATGACTACATTATTGTTCACATATTTTAAAGTCTATCATGTGTGTGTGTGTGTGTGTGTGTGTGTGTGTGTGTGTGTGTGTGTGACTGTGTGCACATATGTATAGACACCAATCATGGTACATATGTAGAGATTAGATGACAACTTCTGGGAGTCAGTTTTCTCCTTCTACTAAGTGGCATCTGGGGATGAATGCTAGTCATCAAATTTGAATGGTTTTCCTAAAGGATATCTTCATATTAAAATTTACAATGAATTATTATCAAAGACTATAAACCGACATTTTTATTCTTTCAGAATGTTTTATTTATTGAAAAAACATTAGTTATTATAATTATCATTATACACATACCAGAAATAGAAACTAAGCCTTCCCTCCTCTCACTGTGTTAAACATTGTTGGCTGTAGACAAACATATATAATCTAGGTTACTCCCAGTATTGTTCTGTCTCTGCCCTCGCTTATTTCATGTCTGTAATACCTGTGTAATTATTGTGTGTGATGCAATAACTCTTATTCTGTAATTGCTTTCAAGAAAGAAAGAAAAGTACAGATTGACAAAATCCTTCCTCCTGCTGATTAAAGAAGTGAGCAGGTGCAGTGGAGGGCAGACCTCCACAGGAAATCCCTGAAGATTCAGCACTGAGTGAGATTAGCAGTTTCCTTAAGGCATGAGCTTTTGGGAAAATCAAGTGTTTGAGTCACTCCTGCTTTGGTAAGTCTCCTCTTTTCCTACATCACCCTAGTAAAATACATTGGTCCACAAGGCTAGGCTTGGTGGAGACTTTTATGTTTTCTGTCACTGGTGCTTTTTCTGGAAAGAATAGCTCTTTGTTCACTTCTCACTAGGAAAACTTAAATGACACACACATTTCTTTACTTAGAAAATATTAGAGAAATAGCACTCCTCCATTCCCTTTCCTACAAAATAAGTCCTAAAGAGGTCACAGCTTCATGTTCATAAACAGGTAAATAATTGATGTCCAATTCATGGTTAAAATAAAACATCTTACTTGTAGTGAATTAAACTTGCATAGATGAAGAAAGATAATGTCATAATTACAATGACTTTATACCAAACCAAACCGAATCAAATCAAACCAAACTAAAGATAAAACAGGAAAGAAGAGTAACTGACAGAATAATTTTGGGCTAAGTTCACATATCAGTGAAAGCTTGTATTCTGAGTTTTAAGGTCCCTATTTTCCAAGTTACTTCTGCAATACATCTATGTGACAATAGTGTCCCCTGAATGCAATGAGTGGGACTAGAAATTGACAGGCAATGACTACCAGTGATCGAAACTTCTTGTGTCATTATACTTAGAAATGCTCATAGAACTGGCAAATAAAGGAACCAGTGGGCTAATTAAATTCCAGTTGATCCTAACATCCTGTTAGGATAGCAAATAACATTTGTGATAAACATATTAATTTTTACCATAGCCGTGCAAACTTGTAATACTTTGACATTTTATTATTTGATTATTTAAACAAATGTTGATTTCAGCAAATAATGTTTAAGGTTTATATCTCTGAATTTACTAGACAAGAGATGAAACAGAGGAGGAGGAGAAGGTAGAGGAAGAGGATTCGTTTCCAAATCTTGTGTATGCATCTGCAGAGACACTTATTACTGAAGAAAAAAAAATAGTGTGGAATGAAGAAAGGATAAACTATATATAAAGTATGCTTTTAAAAATCTTACTAATAGTGATAAGTTACAAAGTATAGAATGTGGAAATAGTATTACCTAAAAGAGTATGTGAGAAAGGGCAAAGAAAAGCTTGTTGTAACATTGTGGCTTAAGGTTAAGAGCATTAACTTATCCTGTGAGGGACCCAGGTTTGGTTCCCACCATTCACTTGGCAGCTTATGAACATCTGTAACTCCAGTTCTAGGGGATCCAATGTATCTTCTGTCCTCTAAGGATTCCTGCATGCCCATGGTACACAGACATATATGCAAATAACAAGCCCATAAAATAAATGAAAGAAGTTCTTTAAAATATTTTCTGAAATGGATCACACACATTCTAGGACCCTATTCTTATTATTTGATGAGAAATGTGCAGAAGACACAGGATTATAAGTAATAATATAGGAGAATGGGTTTATTATCAAATGTAGAAAGTTTAAAGTTAGGTGAAAATTTGAAGTTAAAAATATTATGCATGAAAATATTTTCTTGGAGTGATCTTAATAGAAAGATAAATTATAGGAGACATATTGTGACAATATCCAACTTTACATAACCCTGATGAAGTTGAATTATGGTGATGCTATAAAGTAATAGTTTAGATTTGAACATATTAGCACTCATTTCTTGATATTACTTTTGAAAGTCAACAAGGATATGGAAAAAATCTAATTTTACAATTAATTTGATAGTTTTGATGTGAAATATGATACTTGTCACAGATAAATGATTTAGTGTAACATTCCAAACATGACTAAATGAAATATATGTGTAAATTATATTTATATATGTGTAATAGTGTAATATATATTATATAAATATGTGTAAAGTATATATATATATATATATATATATATATATATATATATATATTCACTTGTGTATACAGGTTAGAAAATAGTATATGGATATATAAACACATATATGCATGTATAATAGGCATATGTGGGAAATGTGGGGTATATAGAAGGATATATATATATATATATATATATATGCCTACATGAACTAGATAGTAAAGCTGGTAATTATCATCTATTATCATCTGAAGACACAGAGCTCATGGTGTACACTGGCTTGCCTATTCTAATTGAGTCAATGGCAGCAAAGCTTTCCCACGGAACTCCATACAGGCACAAAAATAAAGTAATGCCTTCTTGGGTTGGCTTTGGACTGTGTGGTTGTCAGGGCCCAGAGACCAGTATTCTCCTTATAGAGTTTCTCTTGTTATTCTTGATTGCGACCCCCTGAGGAAGTCAGATGAGCCCCGGGTTACTGTAGCCGTGTGTCTTCCTTGGCATATTTATCATCTACAAATCATCTGCTATAAATATACCTCGGCAGGATCATCATCAGGCCAGCTCAGTAGCCTGCATTTATGAAGGTTATGGGAAACAGTGTGAAGGGTGAAGCGAGCGGTTTATTAAGAGTGGCTTTCCTTTCTGACCCAGCCCTGCATCCTACTTGAATTAAAATGATCCTGAGAAAGAGCGCTCCTTTCCATTAAGGATTAAGCCCTTTAAAATTGTCCCTCTAGGCTGTTTTTCTTACTCCATGCTGCTGTGACTTTAGGGATTTCTAAGAACCATCGAGATCACACTGCTAAATGATAATGTGAGAAGACACTACTGTGTGAGAATTATAACTATCCCCACATTATTTTATCTCTGTATGTACAAGCCATACAAAGTATTTTCTTATTCTCCATTTTTATGGCACATTTATTGTGACTTTTTTTTTTTGCTCTGGATAAAATAACAGATCTACCCAAATGTCTTGCAAATATTATGACCATTATTATCCCGAAAGTTGAAATAAATGAAATATATTTTCCTCTTCTATACTGCAGAACAGTCTTTTTTATATATAAGAAAATGTGCTCTATATACACAGTGTTTGGGATTTTTGCATTTGACATATGAGACGATTTTCTTTTCACATTCCCCTAAATGAATAAAAGCATTGTAATGAACCAGAAATGACACAAAACCAAAATGCCACCCAAGCTGCTTTCCCTGGCGATTTGTTCCCTGGAACATTGTTGAAGCCTGCTGGAGAGTGATTAACTGTTTCCCTTACAGGTTGTTACTTCAATGCGTGTCCTAAAAGAGAAAAGCCTTGAAGAGGGTCATTCTATTAATGTGCATTAAGATGTAAGGAGCCAAAGAGCCAATTTTAATATTTCAAACAATTCTGGTGCATAAAAGATCATCAGCACCTTCCTGTTTTCATGATAGCCTTCCTTTGAAAATCGTGTTCTTGGCTGTGCAATTGCCCCAGGGGAGAGGAACAAGAAGAGGAACAAAAAATGCAAATGAGGGAGTAGAGCAAATGATGGAAAATTGCTTCATTCAACTTCACCTGCCGCTCAGGCAACTCACCCTTAGGAGGACTTGGCTCCCAAAGCATTACTCGTTATGTCTCCTCCCACCACATAAGCACTCTATTCAAACACTTGTTTTGCAAACCACCAACCGCGTATACGAGACAAAACTAGCCAGCGAATGACCTGCATGTGCATGTGAAGTCTATCTGATGCATCTTCAGACATCTGTACAAGAGGCAAAATAAACAATAACTAAATAAAAAGGTGGTGGCGTGTAGAAATTTGTCCTTCTTATCCACCCTCCCCCCTCCCCCCCACTCCATGGACAACAAAGGTAGCTTTTCTTCATTTCTTCCCATCACTTACCCGAACTTGCTACGAGGGGAAACTTGACAAGAAATAAATGCATTAAGAAGACAGAACGAATCAAAAGTTTAGAACCCGCACTATTATTGTCCCAACGCCATGCAGAGACCAGTTCAGGACGCCTGACCTCAGTAGCTTGCTCAGTGGTCCTGGCAAAGCCTATTTCGTGCCAGAACAAATAAGACGTTTAAGTGCAGTCTGGCTATGATTTAAAAAAAAAAAAAAAATACAAAACAAAAAACTCAACAACTATAGTTCCAGCCTCCAGCCTGAGGCAAAGAGCAGTGGGAGCTGAGTTGTGGCCCCTCGACTGCAAGACTGGACCAAGGCTAAATCCCGGTTCTGAAATGACAGCTCTCCCGCTGCGGCAGGTCCGCTCTGAAAGGCAGAAAGGAGACGGGTGATCGAGTCCAGCGTTTACTTCCTACCCCTCCGTCGCTTTCCAGTGTCCGCGTCCCGCGCCCTCCCCGCACAGCACCCCCCGCCACCCCAGCCTTTCCTCCTGGGGACTTTCTCCTACACTTGGTGGCCACCAGCCTCAGCGGTGGGAACCGAGGATGCGAAAACCTCCCAGGCGCAGAAAAGCTCGGTTTTCCAGACGTGCTTGCGTTTGAGTCGCGGGGGGGAAGGCGGGCTCGGCTAGTGGCTCGGCTAGTGGCCCGCGGAGCCCGCGCCCTCCCGCCTCGCTCCCGCGCCCGCCCGCCCTCCTTCCCTCCCTCCTGCCTGCCCGCTCGCCCGCCCGCCCGCCAGCTCGCCCGCCGCGGGGGAGGCCGGACTCCGGTCGGGGTGCTGCGCTCCGCCGGGGACGCGCGCAGCCACGAGCACGCGCGCGGGAGGGCTGCCGAGCGGCGGGTGCGCGCCGAGGAACGCGCGGGCCCCCTTCGCGCGCAGCCCCGGGGAGAGCGAGCGCCGCGCGCCGGCGCGCACACCCGCCACACAGCTTTACTATCTCGCGCCCTCGCGCGCCTCCCTCCTCGCCCGGCATTCAAACAGCTTCCCGACCGTCGCCAACCCAGGATTTTAGCCCCAGCTCCTCAGCCGCGCTCAGTCCATCAGTACCTGGCAGGGAGGAGGGCCGGAGAGGAGGGCGCACCAAGCAAGCAAACGGCTCCTGCTCCAGCCTCGCCACCGGCCGGGAGCACTCCTGCCACCAGCCCGCCGCCCAACCCGCCGCCCCAGCCACCGCCGCCGGCCACTTCTCAGCGCTTTTTTGGCTTCTTGGCCAATCCGTTTGTTGCGGGGGGGGTGGGTTTGGGAAAACACATCTGCGCTCTTCATCCACTTCCATTTTTCTGTTTGGTGTTTCTGTGGAGTCTCCCTTCAGGGGGCCTCTCCCCGCCTCTCCTTTGAAGGCTTCATTCACTCGGATAAGGCGCAAGGCTCTGGTCGCTGGTTACCACCAACCCCCCCTTTATTTTTTTTTCCTTATTTTTTTTCTGCCTTTCGTATGCATGCATTATTTTTTTCCAATCATAAATCTTGATATTTGAAGCTGAGCCGGGGGGGAAAAATGGGCAACGGTGATTGGGACCGAAGGGGAGTCTCTCCATCACTGTTGTTGGGACGTGTGCCTGTTCTGGTGTCTTAGATCAAGAGCCTCCCGGAGCTTTCGGAGTGGAAGGTAAGGAAAGGGGCCTAGGGGTCACCTCTGTCTTCTGGGGGGAGGTGGGGGTCGCCCCGGAGAAGCTCGGGCTCAGTTTTGGGGGATGGAAGTCAAGGCTGTTGCTGGCGGATGGCGAGATTCTAAGCTTACTAAAACGCCGCAGTTGAAAAGTTAAGCGAAGTCTGTTTTAGAAGAGGTGTGCTGGATGGGAAGGAATAGGGAGAGAGACCCAGAAAATCTAGCAACTCGTGCGTGATTGAGGTAATTTTAGCGAGGGCGGAGGGGGGTAGGTTAAAAGGAAGTTAGGATAGAGTAGGATTGGGTCTTCTGTTGGGGGAAAAAATCAGTGGAGTGATGGCGCCGTCTATGTTCGGCTAAACTAAAGTGTCACCCAGAAGATCAGTTTGAGAATAGCTAAACTCAGTGCTTGCTGGTTTGCCTCTCAGAAAGAGCCAAATAAATAAATAAATACAACATCCTGGAGCCCTCAGTGACCATCCCTTAAACAACCTCTGGCCCTTATTTTTCTTTAGACATATATACGGTTGTTTGAACAGGCCCTGCAGTGGGGGTGGGGGGAGTTCAATGATTCATATTTCTTATTATTTAGAAACAAACAAGACTTCGTACACCAAGGATGGTTAAAAATAAAGAGCATGGCATGAAGGGTGCCTGCTCAAGAGAGATAGATGTGAAATCAGCTATTCCCCTTTCTTCTAATCACTGAGAAGCACACTATTGCAGACATTCACTGTCAAATAAATGGAAGCAGAAATACCGATTTTTTTTTTTAATAAGGAAAAGAAATACGACCTCCTTTTGAGTTCCTGATTATAAAATGAAGCCCCCTTTCATGGTTGGGATTCCTAATTTAGACACTTACTGTCACATCGGCTTTCAACGCCTACACTCTATCCTGAAGAACACTGCGCAGACCTGCATTGCCTGCAAAGTGCTACAGCGTGCACACACACACACACACACACACACACACACACACGAGATTGTTTCCAAATTTCTTTTAAAAAACACACTTAATCTCTAAAAGATCATTACCTTATTTTTCTTTCCTCAACTGGAAAAGGCATTACTCAATGAGCTGTGTGTTTGGAAGGGAAAACGGTCGTCTGATAGTCCTATCTATCAGCTCAGGGCTTATTTTAAACTGCTGCTATGTAGAGATTTACAGTAGGGGCTGTTTTGGCCTCTGTCAAGACATAGTGCTTGAATTATACTCTGTAAAATGCAGATCTGTTCAGGGACTTTGGTCATTGGATTGGGAGTGCATGTGTTGGTGTGTTATGCAATGGCAAAGAAGGTTTTATGCTTTAGTTCAAAGAGGACCAGACAGAGAAGGCATGAAAACTCTTAACTGTCTATATGTCTGTCTGTATGCCTCTGTGTATAGAATGGTGGAGGACACTTCAGCCTAAAGCCTTTTGAAATGAACTTGATATCACTTTTATCAGCTTAAAGGTTGAACAGCAACAACAACAAAAACAAAAAAGCATTGTCATTTATTCTGAGAAATAACTTCCTAAAGGTTAAAGATGAAAAAAAAAAACAGTCAAGTTATTTGGGGGTTAATAACTTATAGAGGGTAAATATAATCAAGGATGCTTTGGTTGTGCAAAGCTTGGGCAAAATTAAATTGAAAAAGAACAATCGGAGCACTTGTTAGAAAGGCGAGAATTCAGTAACTGAAGTCAGCCAGGGAGCACAAATGATGCTAATATTTTTCATCCACTATGTGTAAATCCCAATTTATAAGAGAGAAGAAAAAAAGACTAGTCAAGCCAAGCTCAGTGACTGCAGTAGCGACCCCCCCCCCCCGACATTGCCTTTGGATACAGATACTAATACAGTGATCCACTTTATGCATCCCAGGAGGTCATGGCCTATGAAATGATGCCTGAAATCTCATCCTTAGTGGTGGTGCTGAACATCAGGTCTTTCCTGTACGTCTACCCATCTATGCCCTTTCTCAGATGATGGCTTTAAAATCTGATGAGTCCCCACGAATGCCCATGGTTTTTTTTTTCTTGCACAGGAATGCCTCACCAGTTCGTAAGGTGGCCCCTGCAAAGGCAAGTCCCCACGAATGCCCCTATTTTTTTTTCTTGCACAGGAATGTCTCACCAGTTCATAAGGTGGCCCCTGCAAAGGCAAGGAGGGGCATTTGGGGCATGGTGTTCCATCTGGTTCAAATGACCGTCTGTGCTTTTAAAGCTGTGGCTGTAATTTGCCACGATTACTTCTCACAGTCCACAGAAAAGGAATAATGCGATGACAGCTGCTTCCAGATTATCAGTTAGATTTTGTATGACGCTGTTGACTGCAGGCAGATGACTGAGGGAGGGGGAAGGTTCTGGAGCTTGAGTCAATATCCCAGCAATTAACACGCAGGTTATTGCTACTCAAAAAAAAAAAAAAAAAAAAAAAAAAGAAAAGAAAACAAAACAAAACAAAACCAAACAAAAAATAAAACCAAAAAAGCAAAACAAAACAAAACAAAAAAAACGTTTTCTCACTTCACTTGATAGAGTGATAATGGATGTGCAGGAAATACTGGTGGATGAATTAGGACATAACTATTAATAATCTATTAAATGTTATTTTTAAATTGAATGCTGAAAACTTGTTCATCACCAGCAACCACGTGAGGGCGCTGTTCACACAGCAACTGATAATTTCCTGGCGTTATAAAATAAAAAAATCACCTGCCCTTCTTTTAAAAAGGGTTTTTTTTTTTTTTTTTTTTTTTTTTTTAAACGGAATTCTTGAAAACAGCTGGCAGCAATATTGGAAGGGTTTTGGGTTTTTCAATGCCTGTGGTCTCCTGTGTGCGTCTCACTTCCTTTGCCATTCTTACAGGCCAAATGACATAGGATGAAGGCTGTTCGTAACCTGCTGATTTATATATTTTCCACCTATCTCCTGGTTATGTTTGGATTTAATGCTGCCCAAGACTTCTGGTGTTCAACTTTGGTGAAGGGAGTCATTTATGGATCCTATTCTGTAAGTGAAATGTTTCCCAAAAACTTTACAAACTGCACCTGGACGCTGGAAAATCCAGATCCAACCAAATATAGCATTTACCTGAAATTTTCCAAAAAGGACCTTAGCTGCTCTAACTTTTCCCTTCTGGCTTATCAGTTTGATCATTTTTCCCACGAGAAAATAAAGGATCTTTTGAGAAAGAACCACTCCATCATGCAACTTTGCAGCTCCAAGAATGCTTTTGTTTTTCTACAGTACGATAAGAATTTTATTCAGATACGCCGGGTATTTCCAACTGATTTCCCAGGATTACAGAAAAAAGTCGAAGAGGATCAGAAATCTTTTTTTGAGTTTTTGGTACTGAACAAGGTGAGCCCGAGCCAGTTTGGTTGCCATGTCTTATGTACTTGGTTGGAAAGCTGCTTAAAATCTGAAAATGGGAGGACAGAGTCTTGTGGAATCATGTACACGAAGTGCACCTGCCCCCAGCATTTGGGAGAGTGGGGAATAGATGACCAGTCCCTGGTTTTGTTGAATAATGTCGTGTTACCCCTGAATGAGCAGACAGAGGGCTGCCTGACTCAGGAGCTGCAAACTACTCAAGTCTGCAATCTGACCAGGGAGGCTAAAAGACCACCCAAAGAAGGTAAGTGCTCAGGGGCAGGGGGAATGGGAGCTGGGGCTGGGAAGGCTTTGCCTGGAAAGGACTCTTTCTGGTTCACCACTTCAGCCTACTCTTTGCTCCTTTATCCTGTCAACTTTGAAGTGACTTGATTTGTGGTCTTCTCTGTTGAAGGGGCTCATAAGTGAGCTTCAGCCTTCATGACCTCAGAGGCAAGCAGAGGAGATGGGCAGAAATATGGGTTGAATATTCAAGAGAAGAGAGAGATAGGAATGAGACCTCAGTTGAGTTGGGGGTTGGTAAGGAGGAAAAAGTGTGCTTTCAATCAGGCTCCACGTCAGGAAATCTACACATGCTCCAAATGTGAAATGGAAAAGCAGACTTCTTTCTGACCAGGTCCAGCAAATGCCTTCCTCTCTTTCTTTCTCCTGGGCCTTATCCTCTCTCTTCCTGACTCCAGGAAGCACTCAACAGAAACCCTTTATAGACTCAGTGACTGCCTGTCACTGTAGTTATGAGAGACCAATTTCTCCCAGGTCCTTACTTTTGTGTAGAGTATTTTGTACAATGAATCCGTATGCACACTTCTTGGCCGGTTAAGGGAAAGAGGTTGCAAGCCAGAGTCCATGTTTTTTTCTGCCTCTGAAGTCACCAGCACGAGGGAGGGGTTGCTGGGAATTAAAGCACATACAGATTTTATATGACTTGAGTTCCCTCTTGCAAGTCTTCTCTTGCTGCTTTCTTGTCCTTTGGTGGTGCATGCAGAGAAAGAGAGGGGGCTGGGTGGGAGAATGTCTCAGAAATGAGCTAATTGGGGGAAAAACAGTGCAAGGGAAATGCGAAGGAAGGACCCCAAGTATTAGTGACTTGTCGCTTTCACCCATCCTCAGAGAGGGAGCCAGCAGGAGGTTTGAGATTGTGCATTATTTTTAATCATGCAAGAAAGCATGGCACATTTTGAGAAAAATGACTTCTGCTTGGGAGGTTAATAGCTATGCTCCATTTATTAGCGGACAGAGCCAGTACATATTCTTGCTTGTCCCCCAGCCCTGCAACCAGAGAGTGTGTTGATTTCTTATGCAGGAAATGTTTTCTGATCTCCACAAAGATCCCAGTCTGTGAAAAGGGACAGCCAAGCTCCAGCCCCTCTTTCCTCTCCCTCCCCCAACAGAAGTTGTCTTTGTGGCCAATATAAAATTGACACGTTGTTGGAGAATTTTCTTTAATGGTAGCCAAGGCTTTGTAGGAAAATGGAGCCAGCAAGAGGAAAGGGACCTGG
>NW_022196896.1:54579405-54581864 GCF_008632895.1 Mastomys coucha | reverse complement strand
GGATGGGGCAGAGGAGCCTCGACAGCCTAGTGCTGTTTCTCTGCTGGCTGCAATTTGGGGGAAGGGAAGTATGGAAGAGCAATGCCATGAGGGGGAAAAAAAGTTAGAAAATAAGTGCAGGCTAATAGCAGCCAGGAAGGGGCGGAAACCTCTGCCGATTTCCACAGGTCAGTGTTTTCGCTAACAGCTGTGACTGAAGAAAACAAAGTAGTTTTAAACTACAGGAGTTCTTTTCTCTAGTAAAAATCCCAGTGAAGCACTTACAACTGCAGGGATGGTATTTAACACCATTTAAAACTCATTAGTGTCCCCTAGAATAAGAACTATAGTACACACAGAACTGTGATGCCACAAGCTGGCAGAAGAAGAAGAAGAAGAAGAAGAAGAAGAAGAAGAAGAAGAAGAAGAAGAAGAAGAAGAAGAAGAAGAAGAAGAAGAAGAAGAAGAAGAAGAAATCACCATCAGAAGCTCAGCTTCGTGTTCGCCCTCTAAAGGACAATTGTAAATGTATTTCTCCAGTGGTCCCAATTTGATAATCAACCTGACCCATGATCAGATCAAACACTAGATCAGATCTAGCTTCACAGTGCATATTCAAAGGCAAGGGACAGGAGAAAAGTTGTGAGCTCATCATGCATGCTTTTCAGGGGTGTTTCTGGTTGCAAGAGCATGGGATGCTTAGAAACTGCATGAGATGCACATTTGATTTGCAGATGTGTGGGTTGTAGGCATTGTATTTGTAAAGTATGCGGAAAAAAACATATTTCTTGTTGTTAATCAGCTGGGAAGATGAGAAGGAAAGGCTTGCATAGGCAAATACATGCACATCTTGAAATGTTATAATGTTAAGGGAGCCAAACTACTAAATTTACACAGTAGGGACGATTTTCATGCTGTATCAATAAAATCACACAGCTATATTTTTTGTTGTCTGAATTTGGGCTTTTTAATAGTCTAGGTGCCTGGAGTTAGTTAGAAAGGTGAGGAAATGTAGTTCCTCCTGACAGGTTGTAGGTAGCACATTTATAAGTAATTCTTATAAAATATGTATGATATCCTCTCTTATCTCATTCAAAGACCTTTTTGTTCAGAATGCATAGGTGGAAAAGAATGTGAAAATCTAGACTCTTAATTTTGTACCACTTTGCAAAGTCTATTAAATCTTAAGTATTTTCTAGAAGTGACACAAAATATCATGTTAAGAGTGATGAGGTTAATAATTATATCCTGAATTGCTGCTTACATTTAAGTCAGGGTTTCTTCATTTTATGCCATAACTTGTGATTCTATATTATAGTAATGAAGATTTAAATTTTTCACCTGCATTTGTATAATTTGGTAATCATATTTTCTATGAAAAACTCTTCAACCCTGATGGAGATGTTGAGAGAATTAAGACAAGATTCGCCACCACAGCAGTTTTAGACTTGCATTCATTCACTGCGTAGGGAGTGACTAAGCACTGTCTAGAGCAGGTCTACCTGGGTTAGGTCACAGAAGAGACAGGGATTTGTCAGCAGACTCTTCCAACTTAGGAGATGTGACTGCAGACGGTTTTGTGTGGTACTGATGCTCATGACAAAGGGGTGCCAAATGTTAACTACCCCACATGTGCCCACTGTAGTCACAAACCCAGAGTTAGCACAGAGAGAGAGAGAGTGTAGGCTCTCTACAGTGGACGTCTACTCCAGGAAAGGATTGATACCAAAAAGGTTGCTCACCAACATGGAGAAATCATTACTCTTTTTAGTGATTGCAAACTCTGAAGTCAAGCAATGTGCTTCAAAAAGAAATCTCACCCGAGTATATTGAAGAAAGAACCTTCTTATTAAAGTTGTCTCTGACAGAGATGGAGGGTAACATCTGCTAACAAAAAGTTGCCTATCATTCACCTTCGTTTATTTATTTATTTTTGAAATTGTAAAAACTAATTTTAAAAAGTGACTCTTAAAAACAATTATTTGACAGTTTAGATAATATTTGTTTTTTTTAAACTATACATCATGGAGAGACATACATTTATATGTATGTGTATATATATGTAAATATACATATATTTACACATGTATAAAATGTATTTATATATACATATTTAAATGAATAACTTTATAACTTATATATCATATAAATTAAATAAATATAAATAAAATATATTTACATGTATATGTAAAGATATATTCACACACACATATACACACACACACATATATGTGTGTATGTATATATATGTATTTAATGAAACTTAACAGTAGTATTTACCTGATTTTTAATGGAATTCTGGGAACAGAGCAACAGTTCTTTTAAAATCATTTTCACATTGTCTTACACTTTCAGTAACATGCTTTGTTCTTCAAGGTGACTCTGTACTATATAGTTAGAATGGGCATTTTAGCAGAGCTCTTTTATACTGACATAATTTTATACTGAGTCATTTATACAGACAGCATTAAAACAGTTTG